>NC_092184.1:24840607-24863107 GCF_043641665.1 Enoplosus armatus | reverse complement strand
AGATGGGCGTCATTAACCTCAAATTAATTATAACACACACCTTGCATTCCCTCCCTCTCTCTGCCTTTCTTTTCTTTTCTCGGTTCTAGTTGAAATGTATTCAAGAGGAATCACACTCCCTGCAGTGACAGACTGGGGTGGAGCAGGTGAACATGTATAATACAGTGAGAGTGCAATCAAACTGGCACGGTACGATGTTTTAAAGCCGCAAGTTAATCATCTCAGCTCAGAAGGCAGGAAAAAACAGGCCAAGGCTGAATAGATAAGAGGCTGGAAAGCTTCTGAGCTCCTGATGGCAGAGATAGTAAATTGGGATGTTGTATGGAAGAAAAACACTTGAAAATGAGTGAAAATGCCTGTATTGTGTTTGGCAGTCATGAAAGTTAAAAAGCCCTTCAGCTTGACGGCTCTTTACTCAGATAAAGGCCAGGGATCTCTGTTATTGTTTTCACTTTCACGTCGGACAGGTTGTCTGCAAGCTAACCGCTAACACTTCACACATTTTGTTCTCAGGATTGTACATCATTTCATTCAGTGAAGAGTTACAGACTGCTGCAGGAATGAGTTACCATTTTTTACACTTCGTTTATTCAGTTTATTCAAATGATGTACTTGTACCACTGACTCCTGTCTGATAATTGTCTAAAAACATGCCTCTTTTGTGTTTATACTACTATACTACTACACAGCTAATACGCTACGCTAGCATCCTCCATTTTTCAGTACTTGTTTCCATTTTCAGAACTTTCTGTATTACGGTGTTTTCACTCAGAAATGGACAGAACAGGTTGTTTCTTTTTGTCTTCAGCAGAGACCCAGGTAGGATAAGGTAGCTCCCTGTTACCTGCATATATGTCAAGGACATGTATGCACATATGCCCTCTTATGTAACCATGTAGATAGCATCATGGTATGTACACTTAATGCTTAACAGCCACCATCCACTAATGTAGAAAAACAACTTCTCTATCTTAAGACTTTCATTAAGGACAGAGCTTCAGTCTGGAGGGTGTTAGTGTGTTTGTGTGGCGCACTTTGGACAAGTATTATTCACCTGGATCAGTGGACTAGCAGTGGGGGTTTTGATGGGGATCTCAGTGTGTTTGTCTGCAAATGTGTGTGTGTGTGTGTAGCAGCAGGAGTGAAGGTACCTGGGGTCCCGCAGAGCTGAGCCTGGACAAACAGTCTTCTCACTGTTCCCCCGAAAACATGGAGTATCCTGTAGATGAGATCCTTCATCCTGTGCCCAGAGTGAAATCAGCTCTCTGTCGGCCCTCTGAGTATAGCCGGCGAGTCTGGACGGATCCTGTCATAAAGAGTAAACATCCATGAATGAAACTGTCAAACTCGCCTCAGGTTTCTAGATGACATCATGGGAATTCAGTCCAGGATCACAGAGAGGGGTGTATCCTAATGTGCTTTAACTAAAAGGACGCAAATCTGTCAATATATTCAAACGGTTACGTCTCACAACCCGTTGCGGCATCCAGAATGTGTGTTCTGATGCAGCTTTAGCCTTGAACGCACTTTTAGCCGTGCCTGCTGTGTTGCTTTAGGGATGGCCACTTTGGTCCAGTCTGAAATATTACAACTATTGGAGGGATTGAGATTAAATTTCCCCCAGAGGATGAACCCATGAATGTGACTTTCTATTTAATGGTCTTGCAGATTTTTTTAAGGTGAATGGTATTTTCCTGAAGTCATAGCACATGAATGCAGCGTCAGTCCCTCTCTGTCTCCGTTACATAACCACCGTGTGACTGAACCAGTTTATGTTATTGTCCTGCCGTACTCCATGACAAAAGACAGCTGCAGCACTCTCACCTCTCGCGACACTGTTGGTGACCTCAGACTGGGACCAGTACAGTCACGTATTCCACCTCGACCGACATGATCACAAGAGTCACCCCCTGAAGGGACAGACGCCTGCTGGGATGATGTGGGAAAGCTGACTTTTACCAAATATTGAACATGTTCTGGAAGACAAATCCCTCAGATCATTTGTGTTCTTACATTTGGTGTCAACCCTCACTGACGTCTTCCCTCCAGTAGTTTGATCATCACCTCAGCGCATCTGTTTGTTGCTCTTGATGTGACCAGACTGACCTTTGGTGTTCAATATAGAGACTTAAATACATACATACCTTCTTCTTTCGAGAGCAGAGTCGACCTTTGATACATCATTCATTGACACCTGTGGATTTTAACATTGGACAGTAACACTGGAGAGGACTTGAAGGGTATTAAGCGCCGTGTAGCTATTACTAGACTAAAATTTGCTTAATTTTATCAGTGTCATGCTCCACTGATGAGCTGATGGCAATGAATACAGTGTGAAAGCCACTTAGCTTTAATGTCGATCAGTCGGTCCACCGCTTTGGTAGAAATATCTCAAAGAACGATCGGATGGATTGTGTCATCATTTCTAGTAACTTTCCTCCAGTGCAGCCATGAAGTTCGCATTTAAGTGAAATGTCCCAGTGATATTTTATGGAGTGCTTCGAAATTTACTTCAGAAATGAATGCCCCCCCCCCCACATGATGACGTGTAATATCTTTGTCTGACTTTTCATCTTGCGCCATCATCAGGTCAATTTCAATTTGTCCAAAACTTAAATGTCTAAATACTAAAAAACTAAAGACACTCCTGTCAGGCTCAGCTGTACTTTGTGTTTAGTGCTAATTAGCATGCTAACACACTAAGCTAAGATGGTAAACATACCTGTTAAACATCTGCATGTTAGCATTGTCATTGCGAGCATGTTGGCGTGTTAACAACATTAATGTAGTTGTTGGAAATTGGCAACTTTAATGCAAATGTTTCAGACTAGAACAACTTCTGTCGGTCCTGGTGTTTCTTTTCTCTCAGGTTTTAGTGTGGAAATGCGTCATGTAAAACTGTAATAAAGAAGATGCTATTGTGCACTTGTGTGTGTGTGTGTGTGTGTGTGTGTGTGTGTTTTTCTGCAGTCTTCTCTGAATGCACTGACGTAATTGGTCAGCTAAGTGGATTTACCAAGGCACCGGAGTGGAGCATTTTCACTGTCGCCTGTCCAAGTGCTTTAGCGCAGTGATTATTTGGGAGATTGGGGGCTCCGGGGGGGCACTCCCAAAATGATTTTCACAAGGCCATGCAACACTGTTGCCAGATCAATATGTGCAGATTGGCTGGGTTTAGAAACACGGATTATATTGGCTTTTTTTGACTTTAGTGGGGATGTTACACCACAAAAGCTGCTCTTATTGCCTGCCCTAGTGTAAGGTTCGTTCACGGTGCACACACACACACACACACACACACACACACACACACACGTAATAGATCTGCGGCTTTGACAATTTCAGCACACCCTCCCTCTCCTCACCTGTCTCTCTCTCTCTCCACTTCTTCTCCATCGCTTTCATTTCAACACTGTTTTGCTAAATGCTTCCTTTGTTCCCCGTGTGTGTGTGTGTGTGTGTGTGTTTTTGTGTGTGTGTGTTTGTGTGTGTGTGTGCGAATAAACTTGATTGAGCTAATCTCATCTCACATGATTAAGCTAAGAAAGTTAATCCCTTAAACGGGGTAAAAGTCATTTCTGTGTGTGTGTGTGTGTGTGTGTGTGTGTGTGTGTGTGTGTGTGTGTGTGTGTGTGTGTGTGAGAGAGCCTGATTTGTCCCTGTGTTTGTGTACTGACAGTGTGACTGTTGGTGCTATTAAGCAGAACTCCCAACTTCATTTCAAATTCAATTAACACGTGTGCAGTATTTCCTGTGAGACCCTGACTGATTAAAGAGCCTCTGTTTATCCAGAATATTGTTTTAAGTCCAGAATATATCCAAACTATATTTATATCCCTGAGTTAATCAAGATATTTGTACCATCGTAATGAGAATATTAACATTTACTATCCTACAATTTCTCCTCCTCCTTGTTGTTTCCTTCCTCTGCCCCACATTCTCGTCTTCATTTGTTTCTTTTGTAGATATTCAAATGATAGAAGCTCGTTTCCTTAATCACAGAATACACTCCACATATAAATACCTGTGTGTAACAAAGCAAAAGCAACTAGCAGTAAAATCTATTGAAGTAATTTAAACATCAAACTAATCGCATTATTTTTATCCCAAGATATTTGATGTCATAATAACACACACACACACACACACACACACACTGCTTTAATAAGCAAAGTGAGACGCCTCTTAGTAAAATAATTGGAGCGACAGGTGTAGTGGTTGGTGGTGTGCAGAGCTGCTGTATGCTGATGGCAGCAGGTTTATCGCTCACACACACACACACACACACACACACACACACACACACACACACACGCTGGTTGATTGGATACTGTCTCAGGCACCTTTATTCCATTACAGATATTGACACAAAACTGGCCTGCCTGGCAGTAAGCTGTGTCCCTCCTCCTCCTCCTCCTCTTCATCCTCTTCTGTCTGAAGTTGTGTGTGTGTGTGTGTGTGTTTGTGTCAATGAATTTCTGAGCATTCAATGAGACTTTCTTATTCTATTATTCACCCTCTCACCGGGTCTGGATCTGACTTTCTCATGCGCTCTCTGTTTTTCTCTCTGTGGAGTTCTGTTTATTTTATGACTCTCATATTTCAGTCTCTCTCTCTCTCTCTCTGCATAATGTTTTCTCATGCTCTCTCCACCTCACGTCTCGTCTTTTCTTCTCTCGAATGGACATCCTTTTTCCTCGTCTCTCTTTCTTTCTGTTTCTCTGTTGTTTTCTGTACCGTACAGTCTTGGGCCCGTCACTTTCTCAGGCCAGTTATTGTCACAGCTGTGTTTTCTCAGTCAGATGTCAGTGATGAGTTTTCTGGACAGTGTGTCCTCGGCCCTTGTGTGTGTGTGTGTGTGTGTGTGTGTGTTTTGGGGCCGGTGCAGGGCAGTGCCATGGCGGTGCCTTCCCACGTCCCGACAGAGCACGTGCGAGAGACAAAAAGGAAGAGAGAGAGAGAGAAACACTGGGAGTCATTGTGCACTAATGTCAGTCTTCTCTCTATTCTCTCTGGGACTCTTATTGTCTCTTCTGTTACTGTTGCCTCACTTCATCTTCCATCACCATAACCATCATTTGAAAATGAGAAAAAAAAACATAGAGGTTGCTGATTGATGATGATGATGATGATGATGATGATGGTGTTTTCATCTCATCCTGGTATTATGTGCTAATTTACATAGTTTAAATGTTAGTAGTGGTTCACATGGCCAGACTAACCCTGTTGAAAGCCCGGGGGCAACAAATGAGGTTAATTTTGTTCACTATCTTTTTATGAATGGCCGCCATTCCAATTGTGAAAATGCTAATATTGAAAAATAATAATAATTAATAATTGAGACTTTGCACTGGGTCAGCAGACCTTCATCAGAGATGACTGTGAGGACGTAAGTCACGTGATTCTTCTTTTATCTCGAGCACCGTTTTCCACTTTTGGTCCTGATTCGTGGGTCTGACGTGGTTACACCGAGTTGAAATCAGCAATAGTGGAAAGGTATAGACAAAGTATATGATGGGCCCGTGTGCAAACTAGGGCTGAAACAATTAGGTGATTAATCAATCAGTAAGTTGATTGAAAATTAACTGACCGCAGTTTCGATAAATTGATTGATGTGTGCTGGTTCCAGCTTTACAGAAGTGTGGATTTGCTGCTCTTGTCTATGTGATTTCATGCTGAATTGAATATCTTTGTGTTTTGCACACTTTGTTGGACGAAAGACAAATATTACTTTCTGACAAATTCTGAAACGATTAATTGCCCTCATTTTTCAGCACGTTTTGCACAAAAAAGTCAAACTTCTTTCAACTTGGACCTCCCAATCCACCGACCTCTTTGAGACATCTCCAGTAGCACTCTGGCAGAGAGGACGTAGAGCGGTATCGGGACCAAATTTCACAAATTGCAAATTTTTGAATGGGGGTTTGGCAAAAAGGCCCTCCTGTCCACATGTCAAAGTGTCCTTGAGCAAGACACTGAGCCCCAAGTTCCTCCCGATGAGCGAGGGAGTACCTTGCAGGGTGCATTGATGTGTGTGTGTGTGTGTGAGTGTGATTGGGTGAATGAGAGGCAAATTGTAAATTGTCAGTTAAGGTAGAAAAGCAGAAAAGGGCAGTCCATTTTACTATTTTACCATTTTACATTCTGATACTAATGAGGCTCAGACAGCAGCCTAAATGATGAATCAGCTCTCTGTCGTGTCAAAACCGGAAAGCTTTAACTCGGCAAACAGCAAATCTATCGCAGCGACTTACAGTTAGACTTTCTGACGTGACCTGCGCGCTCTGCTTTCTCTTTCTGCTGTTGTTTTTAAGCATTTTCCCTGTTGACGGCCACAGAGGAGCTCTGTGAGCATGTGTGTCTGGAGTGATGGCAGGAGCATTTCTAACACGTTGTGCTAATTTTGATGAATTACCTGCATGTTGCTCATTTTGCCTCCAGTGCCTCTTTTCATGAATCCCACCAACGGATATAAACTCCACGAAAAGGCCACGGTGCACGAGGGAATGGCTTTTCTCTCCCGTTTATTTTTACTCTGCCAGTCGAGATGTGTGCTATGTTGAGCTCAGTGTGGTTTAAGGTACAGTACACCGCTGTCAGCCATGTCACCTCAACAATTCCCCTAATGGGAATCTGTCCACCAGATCTGCCTCTCTACTGACATGACACCCCCTCTGCTCGCTGCAGCGTCCTCATTCTGACTCCTGTGTGTGTACAGTGTGTGTACAGTGTGTGGGATGGATGGTAAAGAGAGGGATAGGATGGAGGAAAGGAAACACACTGTGAGGAGCAGCATTATGGCAAAATGTGTCTGAAGTAATGGACCACAGTGTTGGAATAACATGCTTTTGTTGTTGTTTTCATATCAGATGTCTGACCAGAGATCCCAGAGAGCTGTGAAAGACTCTTTCCTCAGCAGTCTCAAAGCTTTTCTCCCTCTGCTTGGAGAAGCCGCTTAATCACCTGAAACAATTTCATAATGAGACTTTTAATGAACTATTTTATTTTAAAACTCTTCTGTCTAAACGCCATCTTTCACTCAGACAAGATCGCTGACTTCTTCTCCTTTCATGTCAAAGTTTGAGGCGCTGAGTAAGATTTACACCAAGGTCAGTTTTCAAGATTACAAACACGAATAAGATAAACTTTTACCTGTTCTCGAGGTCTTCCCAAGTCCAATCGGGTCCTAGTTACTGAGAACTGACTCGGGACCCAAGTCAGACTATGAACTGTCAAGTTAAGGGAAAAATGAATTTTGCTACTGCTAACCGTGGCTGCCCAACAGCTAGTAGCACATCATTGCTGGTGTTTCTACACCTGCATTAACTGATTTTTTGGCCACTTGGGGGCAGCAGAAATATGCTGAGATATGAGTATTCACTCTCTTTTATCTCTGTTTTGTTCTCCACCAACTCTTGAGGGGAATAGCTTGCTCTTTAGCTGTTACTGTAAATGCTCCACTAGCTAATCACTAACTTTGTCTGTCTGCTAGACTAGTAGGGCTTTTTTGCAAAAGAGAGTGAACCAAAACAGTAAAGTCGCGGGCTGGAAAATCAAAACAATGAGCTGAAGGACGCTGAGGGGCACTGCAGAGCCGAGGGATAACTATCTGTGGGTTGATCAATACGAGCGACACCTTTTACATTACGTGCAGCCATTCGATCCGTTGTTAATATAAAAATATTGATTATAGCAGCTTTAAAGTTATGCAGAATCGGCTCAATTAATTGGACAAAGAACAGTTTCAAAAACAAATCAATATCAGTTTTGGCTCTGAAGACCGCACGGGGCTTTAAACCTTGGAGGGAAGGACAAAGATGGATGGAAGAGAAGTTTTTGGAAAGAGCAGGAGTGCAGTTTGCCAGCAGAGCTGAATGTGCCCAAGTAAATATGGGTTTTCTTAATGAGGCAACAGGAGAGTGCACCTGCTGCTCACTCTCTCTCACACACACACACACATATACAGTCCACAGGTGAACATCAGCGCTTTGCCGGGTCTGTGGCTTTTCTTGTGGCAGTGGTCAAGACGTGGCACTAATACCAATGTGCAGCTGCCGGCCTGCCATTGGAACTGATTACTGGAGCGAGAGAACGAGGCAGCGATGTAGAGAGAGAGAGAGAGAGAGTCATGCTGTCGGTGTACGGCGACATCAGTGCTCTTCTGTCTACACGCAACTGATGCAGAGGAGAGAGAGATGAGAGGAAGACTTCTGATTGTGTGTGTGTGTCGCTCAGTCTCTTCCCTCCGGGAGCTTATTGGACTGAATAATCATATTATTTAACTGGAACTCTGGAACATAGTTAATATGCATATATTGCACAAGCTGGAGTGGAGATAATCGCCTTTTAAATAGCAGCCTATTGTAGGATAGATGCGTTCGCACTGTTGCATTGGTGTGTGTGTGTGTGTGTGTGTGTGTACTCTCCCTATAGCGCTAACATCGGACAGGTGTGAAGGCTCTGTCATTAATCACCAGCTGTTCACAGCTGCACTCTTTCATTCTTCCTCTCTCATCCCTCCATCTTTTTTTTTTTTTTCCTTTCCCCTAGTCCTCCCTCCTCCCCAATGCACAGTCAAAATCTAAATTCAGCTCACATTGTAGGATGGATTCTGTATATAGTGCCAAACCCCCTAACGCCCCCTGCTTCATACACATTAACCCATTCTCTTTTTCCTTTTACCTTTCTGTGAAATCTGCCCATCGTTGCCCCGCTGCTTTTCTCAAACGCCTCCTGTAGCTGTTCCTGCCTCTTATTTTCCTGTCATCCGTCCATCCATTCTACCTTCTTTTCTTCTATCTGTTTGTCCAGCTCTGGGTCAGTGTAAGAGAGGCCCAGAGGGGTTGGCATGGCAGCCTGGCACAAGCACACAAGACTCCCTATTAGCCCCCTGGAGTGCCCCACAGGAGGATTGGGAAACCATTATTTACTGTACATCCTTCCACATCTCACTCCTTCGGCCTTTCTCCTTTCGGGTCTCTTGTTGTTGCTCTTTTTGAATCTGTTTTACAAGTTCAGTCCATGGGTCCATATTCATCAAACCTCTTAAGAATTACATCTAAGAAAAAAACTGTCAAGCGACTTTACAGCCGAGTGTAAGAGTGACTGCACTGATCTTACACATCACAGTGTGTTTACTGGTGTTGGGGAGAGCCACTGCACATGTGAAGAAAGTTGTATACTGTCTGTCTGTCTGTGGTTGAGTTGCATTGTGGGTAATGTAGGCGCCAGGTTTTGACAAGGAAGAAGAATGAGTGGAATAAAAAAGATCAATAGCCAATCAGTGTCTAGGATTTTTCCTACATCTGCCAAGTTGTTGGTTGCTTTAAAAGCACCTTACATTTCACTATTTTTCTATACATTCTGCAAAAACATCAACAACATGTTTAGGCTATTTCATTTGTGTGAAATCCCTGAAATTTAGCGATTAACATGTGACATGAACAACAACCTAACGTGTATTTAAAAAGGGTTGAAATAAAAGTGGAAACAAAGAGAAAACAAAACTGGAGCAGGAGAGAAATCCAGCTGCTGATGGAGGATGTACATCAGAGACATTTTGTTTTATTATCATTATCGTTTGCACTCCTGACAAAAAAGTAGTGTGAGTATGCTATCGACTGTAAAATGCAAACAGTAGCTTAAAACTACCCTGTTGTGAATTATACAAATTGCTTCAGCTAATGTATTATTCATTATCTCTCACTTAAGTCCACATTTTCATTTTTAGCAGTTTGATAAATGTAGGCCCAGCTCTTTTCGGGTACATTTTTTGAGCCAATTTGTGAAATGAATGTTGCTGCTAAAGTTTAGATGTGTTGAACTAGGAGTTCTCCTCCCACAATACTCCAGCCTTCACAATAAGACAAAGGTGCTGCTGTGTTCAATAACATTCTGTGAAGGGTGCAGTGTTTTCCCCCACAATTTTATCGTTGTTAGGCTGAAAAAGTCTTTACACCATCGAATTCCTTCCTCTGTCCCACACAGCCTCTCTCTTCACCCTTTCTTCCTCCGGTCCCCTCACACAGTCCCTCCTCTAGATTAATTGCACAATGATTCTTTCAAATTCTCCTCTTCCTTCCTTCCTGGTGCTGACACACTTGCGCTTGCACACATAAAACAAAAAAAAAAAAAAAAAAACAGCAGGAAAAGGTGTGCGTTGAACTCCCTCCTCTACCTGTTATTGTATGGGTGAATGTTTTTAAAAGGAAGGTTGACGGACGAGAGAGAGAACGCCGTCTTATCTGCTTTTCACCTCAGCAGTGTGAATCTTTGAGGAGAAAATGGAAAACATTGATTCAGATCACTCACACACATTCACACACTCAGTCAGAGGAGCTCATTAGCTGAAGTGAGTGGTGGCACGCTGGGCTGACGATGAGGCTCCTGGTCGTTTGGGGTTGACTGCTTGGACTGTAGCCAGCTGTGTGTGTGTGTGTGTGTGTGTGTGTGTGTGTGTGTGTGTGATATCAGCTCTCTAGTCCCGTTCTTGTACATTTTAGGCTCTTGTTCCCTCATTTGAGGTCCCCACTATGGCTACTGCCTGACTTGTGTGTAGCTGGCATCAAACCACACGCAATGCCACACAAGACGGCAAACACACACACACACACACAAGCTCTTGTCTTTTCCCAGTGGCCCCACATTACCTTTGTACAGAAGGTGACTTTGCCGATCTTTGTGCTAATGTATCCCTGTAGTTTGTTTTGTTTTACGTGCGTTTGATTAGTACAGTTATTTGTCCCTACAAGAATAGAAAAGACAAAGAAATAGTAGCATTAAAGTGAAACTGAACTATATTTCTTTTTATTTGTATATATATTTATATTTCTTGGCAAAAACTGGATTTTTGTTTCAGTTAATCTTTAAGAACATTTTAAACAATCAAGCATGGGAATATACATTTCTTTGTGTGTGTGTGTTGGTGTCACCTTGATCCGCTGGGCTGATTAAACTGCAGCTGCTCTGGTTCACTCATTAACCATTCTGAGTGGCTGAACCAGGGGAAGGTGTGACTCCAGCTGAGCTCCTCGATTGGCTCCTGGAGACAGTCGGGACCTTTGTCTACACAGTCGGTCTCTGTCCTCTTTTCCCTGACTTGTTTTCCCTGTCGGGACTTTTCTTATCTATAAAACATGATTTTCTTTACTTATCCCCTGCAGTTGTTGTTTTTATCTTGGTACCGAGCTCAGAATCATAAACAGTTTTGAAATTGTTCCAGGTCAGTCCCACATCGCTGATGTTGTGTGTAAAATTCATGACCTCAGTTCTGGTTTACGGTACTTGAAGGGTTCTATGACCCATGAGTTTGGGAAACTTCTACAAATGCATGGTAGTAAAGATAGAAACAAGATTGAATCTCTGTATTCCTGAAAACTTTCTGAGAGGGTTATCTTTGTCACCTTTTTATTTCTTCTGTCATCTATGGGTCCATCTATTAAAAATTCTAAAGAAAGACAGGCCTAGTGGTTTTAGATTAATTTACCCTGCCCGGTTCAAGTAAAGCACCTCATCTTGCACACTTCAAATATTCAGATGCTATCTCAAGCAGGTGAGACGTTTACCCCTCCTCCAACCTACCCTTCATATAATTTCTGGAAGACTCTATTGCATCAAAGAAAAACAGGTCAAGGACAGAGGTGGGACTTATCTCCCACCTCTATATCACCTGTTATCTCGCTTATTTAGAGTCATTAAACAAGGTCACTTGACCCTTGAGGCATGTTTATGGTTTTAGTCTTGGCGAAACTGTCACTTGTTAATTGTAGGTTTGTCAGTTAGTCTTTGAACTGTGTTGTTTCTTTCATGTCAAATTCTTAGTTGGAAATGTTTCATGGCCTCGCAACAAGTAACATTTTTGAGTATCTTGCGTCATTGACTCTCCTGGTTCTTCCAGGGACTCTTCATATATGTGCTGGAATGATTCGTCACCCGTGCCCTCTCCCTTGCCCCAGCAGCCAGGACAATGAGTCCAGGACAACCCGTTCATCTGGGATCAATTAACCCAGGCAGGCAGGCTCAGCCGAGCGCCCGTTTCTGACTATGCTCAACATAATGATAGGCTTTCAACCAGTAATGTCTTTGTTCTGGATGGGTCTGTTTGTTTTCTTCCTCTAGTCAGATGCGAGTTTCAAGGGGGTGCATCTGAGAAGGTCTATTTCTGCCCTCTTGTTTTCGGGTCTTTTGAGTTTCCGTTGCGTTTGAAGTCTCCTTACTTAATTAAAACTTAGGGTTGGCGATCATGAATGTGGCTGAGAATGCCATGCAGAATGGCATCTTGGGTAGAACAGCGGTTGGCATTTGATGTCAGAAACCCCAAATCGCTCCCCAAATGTTTCCCTTCTTGATTTTTCCTCTGTTTGTGTTCATTCCCACTGTTTGTGTTCATTCCTTCCCTATTCTCATATTGGCCTTTTACATGGATCCGGTGAAGTATTTCGAGGCTTGTCAGTCAATTAAACCTTTCTACCGAGTGGTGTTTGGTATTGGGAAATGGTTTCGCGTTGGAACCAGCTCCACATTTTTAAGAGCAGGGATTAATCAACAAACATTTTTATTCTTTTCTAAGCTTTTTAATCCAGCTTATCTATTCTTTAAAGCAAGGTTTGGTCCTACATCACATTACGCAAGCATCATGTCCATAGTGTTGAGGTAGTGCTTAAAAGTATGGCTTAACTTGCCAAAGGCATTTATGATGCAGCAAAGTGTAATCACTGCATGGAAATAACTTCAAGTAAGGGTGGAAGTGGATTTCCTGCAGACTTGTCCCAGAAGTTTTGATGTGCGTAGTTGTACTCAAATTGCCAGAGAATCCGCTAATGGCAGCGTGTTCTACACGTACAAAACGGTGTACAGCCAACTTCTGCATGGCAAGAGAAAGAAAATCTATGTATAACTCCCTGAAAGACACTGGGACACACCTCCTTGCTTGGGTCTCTTGCCCCCCAGAAAAGTCCATCGTCTCTTTCCCGGTTCAGTGAAGCCACCTATTTCAAGCACAGATCCTTTGAGAAGTCTGAATCAGGCTGTTTCAGGTGCTCCCCACTGAAGAAGCTGTATATATCGACTGTGGTGAGGGGGGTTTCCATCAGCTCTGCAGAGCTGTACATGGGTCAAATGGTCAAGTTAGAACAGGCAGATGGTCCCTTACGTGGCTTTGGCACGAATACACACATTTTCTTTTCATTAATCAACTTGCATAAAGAACTTTGGGGGGCACATTGTTTGCTTCTGATATGTAGAAACAAAACAGGTTTCAGATCAGATGTTGTTAAACCATCCAACAAGCACTTTGTTTGAAGCACACTTTGGCCTTCAGTGGAGACATTTACATAGCAATATTGTTTTCAGGCTTGTGCAATTTTTAGGTATATCATTATGATGATTTTGTAATAATATTGAGAAACAGTGTTTATTGTAGATCAGTCACGTCTGGCCAATGCCTGATCCAAGTCAGAACTGGTGCAGATACCAGTGCTGATACCCGGGACGGAGAACGCTGGAATTTCATTGACCCCGGTGACACAATTGGCAAAGCTTTACAAATACCAACCATGTTTGTTATGGACGGGACTTGCACAAGACAGGGTTGCAGTGCTGGGAAACAGCAGTAGTCGACCTGTTCAGAGCACTGGTTGTGATGAGGCCCCGCCGAACACATATTCTGACAGTTTGACTGTACAGTTGTCAGTCAACCTGCTGTGATCGTTGACCCCAGTAAAACAGCAGCTAGTGAACTAGTGAGCTTTGTGGTTCACACAAACTTGTATAAGAATGTGTGTGTGTGTGTGTGCGACTAAAAATAACCAGCAGGCCTCCTGTTTGTGTGCATGGCAGACGGTGTTTACAAGGTGCCAAGTGCATCTCTGTCATCATTCACAGTTCAGCATTGTCTGAGTGTGTGCGTGGGTGTGCGCGTGCCTGTGTGTATGTCATCTAAACACTTTCTTCAGGCCATAGGGGCCACGTTCCAAGAAATGTAGGCCTGCTTTCAGTGTCTCTTTTACTCCTGACATGGCATGGAAATTGATAATTAAAACAGAACTAGCAATGTACCTTTTTGCTTTGCTGTGTAAACACCAACCATATCAGTCTTCAAGTAAAAAGTACCACTGTTGTGACCTGGAAGGAGTATACAATTTTGTCAAGGTCACACCAGTATTATACCAGTAGTATACCAGTAGATTAAAACTGATGATGTTAATGTTTATACTGATTACAAACATTATTATTTGTATTCGTATTATATTTGCCCCCCCCCCCCCCAACCCCCATCCAAAGGCAGAAAGAAAGGCAGCTTATAGATGTTTAAAGTTTATTCAAGCAATTTTGTCTGAGATTATCAGAAGTCCAAACAAGTTTCTGTCACATTTAGGCAAATTAAAAAAAAAAAAAAAACATATTTAGCCTCTTTCCATTCCTTTTTTCAGAGTTAAAGATTCATATAACATCAAGATTGGAAATAATTTTGGTAAGATTATGCATCCTGAAAAACCTTAATAGCTGTTTTTTAGTAGAAAGGCTTCTCTCTCGATGGTACTCGGGTATTTTCCCCTGTCGCAATAGTGGGTCCAAATATTGAATTTTTTAGACTGTAAGTCTTGGTTTCTGTGAAGCTCCTCTGTTGCTGTCATTTATTTTTCTTTCACCTTATCACTTGGCATAACTTCTGAGGCCGTAAGGTGTGTGTTTAGCTCCAGGCTCCAGCACTGTTGGTGCTGCGCTGCAGGAATACAAGGTTTGGAAATAGAAAGTCTGTACATTTTGTCTCCTCTTCATTCATCAATGAAACAGACATATTTAGTTTTATTTTCAAAATCCAACAATATTATATGAAGATTTTGTGTTTTTGTTTCATAAAGTCGGCTTTGTCTCGTCAACATCTCACCTTTGTTGCAGAAAAAAAGGTTGTTAATCACAATAATCATTATTATAAGACCACCACCAACAACATCTCCACCACCACCACTGTCAACAGCAACAACAGCAACACCGCCAACAAAGAAAAACAGATTTCAAAATGAGAATACACTGCAGCTAAACCTTGCAAATGCAGCCGAAAATGTGCCTGACAGCCCGTATACCATTTGAAAAACTGCAGATTTGTTCCGGCGTTGGTTCTGTTCAGTCTGACTCACTCTTTGGGCCCTTTCACAAGCAGATAGACTCTTATGAAGTTTGATGGTCTAGCACTATATATTTAGAAAAGAGGCTACAGTACTGCATGTTCCATCCATCCCCCCCCGCCACCCCCTTCACTGTGGACTTCAACTGCGCACCACAGGGTTTGGATTTCGAAGAGTAATGGCTGTAATCTGGGAAGTTCAAATATACTGTGTGCACAGTTTTGTCACAGCTGGTTCAGTGTTGCAGGACTGATTGAATTGTAGGTTTTGCATGAATTCAGAATAGCTGACAAATCGAATTCTTTATTCTTAGAAAGCAGAAATGCTTTTGTAGATTCAGAACATATTGGTCATCTGAGGAGGAGGCAGGATTTGACTTTCTGTGAACTTCTGAGCATAAATAAAAGAGACCCTGAGGCTGCATGTGTCCGTGGAAGTGATGTTTGATTGTTGTCATTACAAATATCCAAAATTTTGTCCATCAGCAACTCTCATGCTGCAGTAATCAGCCTTAATGACCTTGATTGACCTGTTGGTGCGGGTTTAAATACCTCGCTGTGTTGTGACGGGTGGCCAAGAGGAAATCATTAGCGACCCTGTTCCTGTCCACCACCCAGGGGCATTATGGGAGGGGGAGCTGGTGTCTGGGTGGTGCACAAAACTTGGCGCTTCCTGTCTCTAGTACTGCTGACATGACTTCTTTTGTGTGTATTTGAGTGTGCTTTAAGAGTGTGTATGTCATTTTTGTGTAAGTGTGTGTGTGTTGTTATACTGGGGTCACAGTTAAAGGTTGAGGTTGGACCAGTTTGGAGCCAGTGAGAAGTTATTCGGTTCATTGCTGTGTGTGTGTGTGTGTGTGTGTGTGTGTGTGTGTGTGTGTGTGTGTGTGTGTGTGTGTGTGTGTGTATGTGTGTGTGTGTGTGTCCTTAAAGCAAAAACTTTCACGGTTACTTTACAGAATAAGAGACAGAGAGAGATGTTTCTGCCCCTTTGTGCTATTCAGTATTCTACCTCACTGACCTGTTGGCTGACCTCTGACCTTTAGAAAGGGGGACGGCTCTGATGGTCCAGCGGTCAATATAAGGTTGAACTCTGGTAAAGCCGGTCAGCATCACTGCACTGCATCTGTCTCTCCCTCCACCACACCGGCCTCTATATCCCCGTTTCTTTCACCTCATCCACATAGTGGCCGTATGGGATTAGTAGAGACGCAGAACCAGCAATGTAGTTGTTTAAATGTCTAATGAATTCATTGCAAAAATTGGAAAAATAGATGTTGTCCCTTCTGTGCTTGTTGGTGGGGCGGGTTGAATGTGTGTGTGTGTACATTTAAGCTAATGCCCTTGCTGTGTCGGCTTCCAGATGTATGGGCGCTACACCCAGGAGCTCGGGGTGTACGCCAAAGAGGAGGCCGCTCGGCTGAGGGAGAGCGGGCAGAGGCGATCGGTCAGCGACCGGAGCCGGACCCTGGACCTGCTGGAGTACGACAAGGGACGCTGTGCCAAGTGTCGCAGTAAGTTTCATACCACACGGTCGACACTGAGATGGACGGACGAGCGACAGCTGCTCAGACGGGTCCACTTGAAATGGAAATGAATCCTGTCAGTATACAAATTTAATGACAGCTTCAGTGACTCAAAATATTCCACTCATTTGTGTAAAACAGCATCATTTAGTCGAATCTTATGCTTGTAGGCAGAAGAGCTGAGCCATGTCGACATTTTACTACATTATATTAATATAAAGATGTAAAGCTTCTACAAAGCTACAAAGAATTTCTCAGAATATGTGTTTGCAGCTTTATGTGAATGAATATTGATGCAATCGAATCACAGAAGGCAGTCACATCATTGATCAGAGAAATAATCAAACACTGCACTGTTTTGGTTCTTCCAAGAACCATTTTATAAAAACCTCTCTTAGGATTACACTCGAGTAGCTCTACATGAACCCTTTAGGAAGGAAGCCTGAAATGCTTCAAATCAGCAAGATTAAACTTTTTCCAACCAGTTTGTGTTTTAAGAAATGAAGAAATGTGGGTCATATTTTCACTGCCTAATCAAAAAACCGTCCTTATTACGGGTCAGATTCATAAATTATCATGTAACAAGCACTCACACACTATCCCAATTCAGTACGTTAGCATCTAAGACCATTGTACCGTAAACCATTGCTCACCATACCACCAGATATTGGCCTCAATTTGAAAGAAAATGTATTAAGAAGCCTTGTAGCTCTCAAATTCCAGAAAAACAGAACGTCACACGAATAAAATCAACTGCTCTTTTTACCCTTAAAGGTTTAATACAGGCTGCTTCTCGGGCCGGCAGCTCTTTATCCTCCTCGTACATGATACACCAGACCTGTGTGATATTTCCAAGCAGTCAATAATGAGGTGTGCCTTGGAACAGAGTGCACTGCGGTACTAAGAAGGTCAGGATCGGTGTTTCAGTGAGCCTCTCACGTGTATTTTAATGCCACCGAACATCATGTTTGACTGTAGTCTGAGAGCCAGTCCGCTGATTGGACAACTGCTCAGGAACATTTCTCTGGAGCACTTCTAATGGACTAGAGCACCAGATGACTCCGGTATGAAACAGTGGTATTATTAACCGTTTACTCTGAACATTTTGGAGACAGGTGAGGAAATAAGGTGATGACGTCTGGACATGTCACAGACTTGGATGAACAGGTTTACAGGAATATTATAACTATAACTATAAAGACAGAATACAGGACGGAATCACCTTGATGGTCTTTGGTGATGACAGCGGTGCAGAAAAGTCGTGTAATCTTACATCACAGCTACAGTGGTAACTTTTGGGATTAGACAACAGCCCCGTTGAATGAAACAGTAACGGTAAACACTCCATATAGCAGCCTGAACCATCTGAAGCATCACTGCCTCAAGGGGGGAACAACGTTTGAACATTACCTCAGTGTTGGAAATGTAATACTAAAGGCACTTAGCTGGTCTGAAATAGACTTACTGCCTTTTGCTTTGGGAGCATTGATCATGTTGAACAGTGGGACAGAAAGAAAGGAGAAGGAACGCTGCAGCGCTGAACAATCGTCACAACAGAAATCCTTTGCTGTGTATTGACATGTGAGTGAATCCAGCATTTACATTCATGGGTGGATTTATGTGAAGCTTCCCACAACTTTCTCTTTGGACTGTGTGTGTGTGTGTGTGTGTGTGTGTGTGTGTGTGAGGCAGATGATAATGAGATTAGATAAGATTGTGTATAGGACACATAACAGGATAAAACAGGCTGTAAACACAAGTAAGGAATGTCATTCAGATGCATGTGGAAGGTGGGAGGAGGCCTTTCACTTATCGCACACAGACACACGCCATCAGCTGCAGACGGCGGTCAAACTGTATCTGTCCTCAAGTCTGACCTGGTGAAATATCTTATGTACAGGAGGTGCGATAACAACAAGTACAGCCTTTTTCAATCATCGTTTGTGCAGCTGACTGTTGTCTTTAGACAGACTTGAAGAGTTGAACCTGTACTTTGTAGAATAACCTGACATCCTGCGACCGGGCTCCAGCTAGCAGTAGAGCAGGCTGTCAATTGGAATACAAATATAGGGGAGGGCTGCAAATTGATGTTAAAGTCCCTTTTTAACCCTTTAAGATCACACCCCCAGTCATTGTGCACCTATCTAACAATATTGTATTGTATTGTTATATGAAAATCATGTTTTCTTCCTGTAAAACACAATATGATATGTGCTTACAGAAGCTTGAACCAACCAATTTCAACCATTAATATCATGACGTCCAGCCATCAATCAACCTTCAGCTAACATTCATTAGTTAGCTAGCTAGCAGCAGCGTGGTACGTCGGTTATGACACGCCCGCCTTTTCATCGTTCAAATCAAATTTCTCCCAACGCTACGTCCCGTCTGCAGATCCAGTTTCACTTGGAAATACGTCACGATACGGACGTTAGATACTCTCAGAAGGCCGTTTCATCTCGACTTTCAGGACAATCTGTAAGTGTTTTGAAAAGTGTCACCAAGGAGCTCTGAAAGCAGAGGACAAGACCAGGATGCATGAGTTATGTTAGCTTCCGTCACAGTTGTCCTCTGACTGTACTTTTTTTGTTTTCCCCGTATTTCTGAAGGATGAGAGATCAAAGTGACTGAATCGAGTCACTGCTGAAGTGCTGCTGAGCACGTTAGTAACATGTTTCCCTGTGCAGCTGCCTGTTCTGTGTAAATGGAGCGCCCTCTGCTGTTGAGAGGTGCTCAGTGCACCCAGCACTAATCTCTCATAGATACTCTGTTGTCCTAAATGCTGCGGATCTGTGAGTGTGTGTGTGTGTGTGTGTGTGTGTCCTCTGCTCTCATCTCGGTGATGGGCTTCGCTGTTGTTTCACTGGCAGCTGATGAGTCAGCTATCCATCTCCCTCTTCCTCCTCCTCTCATCCTCCGTGTGAGGATCAGCACACCGAAATGCCAGCCGTTGAATTGATTTGCCCCTCGGCAGGTAGCTTCGAGCGTGAGAGATTTGATCTGGATTGCACCGCGGCCTCACACACACTTTTCTGTTTGCGCGAGAAAAAGGCGAATATAAACACACACACAGGGTGAGATAAAGGCATAAAACAAGAGGCGACTGGCTGAAAATATATGGGAATATAAAGTGACACACACACGCACATTCTTCTTCATTGCGGCTGTGTGTTATGACTGCAGCTGCTGTGGGAGACAGACACACACACACACACACACACACACACACACACACACACACACACACAGTATTCCCCTGCTTAGATCGGCACAATCTCTGTTTATTATCGCTCACTCATACTGTTTTGTTATTCATATTTTATACATGTGCACAGATACAAACACGCGCACACACACACACACACACACACACACACACACACACACACATTTCCGTTTTCTTTTGCTGGTGTTTAATGATGCTGAATGGTGCAGCCAGCAGCAGAATCTCCAGCCTATCATCTGCAGTCTCTGGCCCCGTTGGAGCTGTCATCATTTTAACTGTGTGTTAACAGTGTGTGTGTGTGTGTGTGTGTGTGTGTGTGTGTGTGTGTGTGTGTGTGTTTATGATATGCTGGTAGAACAGCCAGGCAGTCCCAGCAGCTCCCGGCATTGATCACGGTGACATGTAACGGCAGCTCGAACAACAGGTAGCGTCTCTGTAATTATGGCCGGCAGTGTTTCAGTCACAAGATGCTGCTGTTCACTGTAGAGTCTGCGAATATGTACACAATGTCAGTTTATATGGAACAGTATGAAATATATGGCTCATTTTTTAGAGTTCAGATTTTTAAAATTTGCTAAAAAAAGAGCTTTGAGGTCTAATAATCATTGAACAACATAAAAAAGGATCATAACATAAAAGTTTCTATCACAGTATATTTGGACAGTAATGGTAGATAAAGGTACATACTGCCCTGCACAGCCAAAATGAAGTACTTACATATTTAAGACCAGAATCGGACTCATTGACATTTGTTTTGATATATAATATCAAGGAAAATGGTGACGCTAAAATCAGCTAACGCTAAATTTACTTACTTTTCCCTCCTATTTGTTTCCTGTAATTCAAATATATACATTTTGATGAACTAACACCTCAGCAATATAGTGTATTATTCCACATAAGTAAGGAAGTAGTTAAATAAAAAAATAAAAGCTAAACTAAAGCTGAAGCTAGCCTGCTAGCCTGGCTTTGCAGAGTAGCAGTAACTGCCACCGCAGCTTTTGAATCTTTAGGAATACACAATTTGGTGTTACGGTTAAGCTAGTTTTGAAGCAAATGTTAAAATTAAATACATTTTCAGTGAATTTATTAATTTGATTTATTTGAGCTTTTCGGCTGCTCTTCTGGCCGCTGCTCTGGCAGTAGACTGTCATTTATACTTGGAATACAATAATATAATAATGCTTAAAAGTAGAACTTAGTAGCTGTGGCCTGGAAATAACCGTGAGGTTGCTGTTAATTATGTGTAGGCCACTCTGATGTGTTATTTATTTGTACACAAATTTCCATTCACATGATGAAGAATACTTTCCTCCTGTGAGGTGGGCAACGTAACTACAGTTCGTTTATATTTCAGACACATTGTTCATAAACAGTGAGCTACCAGCGTGCCTAATTTGAACTTTCCATTGCTTTCTACCATCTAAAATCTGCCCCATAAGCTGGCACTAGCATTGAGCGAACCACACTGGACAACAGGCGTGTAGGTGTATGAACAAAAAGCTCTTTCAACATCAAACAGAAAAGGACAGAGATTCTGACTGTATGCCGCAGACGTTTTCAAGAAACCCCCACAACACGAGTAGAGCGACAGTATCACCACAGTCGGAGTAAAGTAGCCTGTTAAATCATTGCTATCAGTTTTATGTCTTACAATGAATCACTGTTTAGCACAGATTAGAATCAAAGGCAAAACTCTCGAGGGCCCGTTTCAGTCCTGTGGATGAGTTGTGGTGTTGCTGTAACTTTCGTTTCACTTATCTAACTCAAAGGTCTCTCAGCTCCTGAACTTGGACCCCAATGTAAGAACTGTGCAATTTCATTTTTAGCTTTTAACTGGTGACTTTTAAGGCTTGACTGGTTCAGCCCCCACAGCTACGCTCCACATCTATCATTCCCTTACGAGGCAGAGCCCAGTCTGCATCATCATGGATCTTTTTGTAAGAAATGTGCATTTGGACAAACAATCAGAGTAACTTGTTCTGGATCACGATTGTTAAAAACTTAAAGACGTTTTATGGAGGGCTGTTAACCCTTGAGGTCATTTCATGAAGCTGCTTTCAACAAGCAGTTAACAAACGTATCAGCTGCAAGCGTCTTCAGGACATGATGCTTCAGTGCTTGTGATTACTATAATCTTATGAGATCTTAGGGTTTATCCATTATTGTTGAACTTTTTAACAGTTCCATTTTTTGAATGGTGCTGATGGTGAGTTGCCATTAACAACTGTTTAAACAGCATTTCGAGTGTATCTAACGTTCGTGTTTTGACGTATTTCTGAGTGAAACGGGATCAGCAGGCAGGACGTAACGCTGGGAGGAGAGTTCCTGTCATAACCTCTGTACCATGCTGACGCTAGCTAGCTAACGAGTGAACATTAGCTCTGTGCTGCTAAAACTTTAAGATTGATTGATGGCTGGATGTCATGAAATTGGTTGGTTCAAGCTCACATCATATTTTGCTTTACAGGAAGAAAACATGATTAGATATAAGAATACAAAGAAATAGATTTCTTTTGGCATATATTGTTAAAGAGGAGCACACTATGACTGGGGATGTGATCTAAAAGGGTTAAAGGCATTTCATCTTGACTTTCTCTTACGTAATTAATAGGAAACACTGA
>NC_092184.1:24828107-24835607 GCF_043641665.1 Enoplosus armatus | reverse complement strand
GTAGTTACAGATTGTGCTGCTTTTTTTTTTGTGTCTCTCATGAATTAGCCACCGTTTGATTCCCTTTCCATGATGACAGTTTCACGTGACGTCTTCTCTCGGCGGCGAGTCGGTCACGGAGGGTCTCGCTGGGTTGCCAAAGTCATCAAGTTTCCAAATGTGCTGGGGGCAGTTTTAAAGAGTAATGCTGCACCCAGGTCGAGTTTCTCTCCGCCTACTAGACGATTTTGAAAAATGCAAGATAGTGAGGGTGAAGAGTGGGGCAGAGGGGAGGATTCAGGGTTCGGCCACGTTAACAAAAGCAATATAACAAACTGATAAAGACGAAGGAGGGAAATAAATACACTATATACTATAAAAGTCTACTTCCTATACTAATACCATGGTGAGAAGTATTTGAATCATGCAAAACTATTAAAACATGCCATTTTAAAGAGAAACCAACATGGATTCCCCGACACAGGTCTGTAATGGTTGATTAGCGGTGGCCACTGTCACCGAGTCTGTGTGTGGATTCAGTAAAAGCAGCTTTATTTCTTAATTAACTGCAGTCTGAGGCGAACGTGTGCAGAGGTACTACATCCTTGGAGTGCAGATTGATAAATCAATGAGCTGCGGGTGCGCGTCGCTGACAGTATTTACTGTAGCTGTAGCCGCGCGGGCCAAAGTTTTATTAATGCCATCATTAATTTTCATGTGTTTGGATTGTGGTATCAACATGTGGCTTTTACAGCCGGCTCCTCTCACTTTAAAATCGATGGTTATTAAAGCCCAAAGGGCACGGTGAAGTCAGCGTCCTCCCTTCTTTTCTCCTTTACAGCTTTTTTTATTTCTGTGTTTTGATCTTTTCTGCTCTCTGATTTCAAGTATTTGCCCTATTTGTTTTTTCTTTTTCCCTCCCTTCCCTCCTCCCTCATCATCCTTCCTTCCTTCCTTCCTCTTGTCTTCCTGTGCTTTCCTTTTCTTTTATCCTCTCGCCCTCCTCTTTGTTTCTGTCCTTTTCCTCCCCTCCTCATCTCATGTATCCTATCTCTCTATCCTTCTTTCCTCTTTCCTCTCCTTCCTCCTCCACTCCGATGACCTCTCTTCTCTTCCTTTTCCTCTCAATCCTTTCTTACCACTCAGCTCTCTTCAATTCCCTCTCTGTCTGCAATCCATCACCTCCTCCTCCACCCCCTCTCCTCCACTGGGTATAATCTGAAGTGTGTGTATGTGGGTGTACACTCCCCCTCTCTCCCCCTCTCTCCATCCATCTGAGCCCCATGTTCTGAGTTATTACTCTCTAATCATCAGTGAGCCCAGAGCCAACCACAACACTCGCACACACACATATTTTCCATACTTCGCAGGTGTGTATCCACTTGGATGAGAGCAGAAAACTTATCTTTATCTTTTAAATTGAAACAATCTTCATTTAAAAAAAAGAAAAGAAAAAGGGATTTCTATGGGAGAAACAAATGCGACCAACTTTTAAAAACAAATTCTCCCTACGAGTTTTTCATGATATCGCTGTGTTTGATGTGCATATATATCAGTTTGTACTTAGTCGACTTTTATTTAAAAGATATTGAATGTGACCCAGTGGTATTTGTCTCCTGATATGATGGATGTGAGACTGTTTGATGACATTTCATGTACTGATCAATACTACACCGGCAGGCTTTTGAAAGACCTTAGCCTGAAATGACTCTCATTTGAATTTAGATTAGCTTCACAGGAGATATTTACTGTTTTGGGATCATATAAAAGATGTTTTAATAAACATTTTTAACCCTGAAGAAGGAGCTCAAATATTTTTGCATAAAAATGGATAATTGACCACTGCTAAGTCCCGCCCCCTTTAGTTACTGTCGCTACGCCTGTCGCGGCACATGAACAATGTACTTCGATAACAGCTGCAAACTATGTGCTCATGCCACGCTAAATCATTCTTTACCTACACTTATTATCAAACTGCGTGTCTTTTATTTCCTCTTCTACTTTTATATTTCCTGCTCTCATTTTCTCTCTCCTTATATCCTCCTCCTCCTCCTCCTCCTCCTCCCCTTCTGTCGGAGGACTTCCATTCTCCCATCACTTCTTCGCCCCTCTCTCCTCCGCTGCTCGTTCATTTGTCGAGCTGCTGAGTTTGCACATCAATCACAAACTAATAATGTTATGTAGAAAAATGGGGAAAGAGAGAGATTTTTTTTTTTTTTTTTTTACATTGAAGGGAAGTAAACTGAAAATGAAGTTTAATATGAAGGATGGATTGTGTGGGGGGGAAACTGTATACACACACACACACACACACACACACACACAGGGACACTGCTTGTGTTTAACTATGTCATGTGGTCTATTTGTCCTCCAGGGTCAGGGTACCCGTATGTTCTGGAAGCTCCAGCCCAGGACTTTATATCTGGTAAACAAGCAAACAAACAAAAAAAATGTCCGTATCGTTCCCAGTCTGCCCCCTTCGACTACCAACTACCCCTCACACGCAACTCTGCTGCCGCTGAAACCGCTGCATTACTGTTCCATCATTCATTTTTAATAAGTGGTCAATAAGTGTTGCTTCCACTTTATCAAGCGCTTGAGAGAAACGTCTCCCTCGCTTTGCGACGTATTAATGCCGCCATCAGTCCAAAAAGTTGTGTGTGTGTCTGAGGGCAAAAAAAAAAGAAAGAGAAGAAAAATAAAAGCGCAGGTCTGATGATCCTGCAGTTTGGAAATTCGTGCCCTCACAAACACACACACTCACCTTGTGGCTTCATATTAATCAACAACCAACATGAAAAATATCTGTGCGCATTATTATTCCCATTCCACTGTGTGTCTGCGTGCCAAAAAAGACTAACTTCTCCCAGCCTGGCCTTATTACAGCTAGCCTCGAGCACTAATGGAAAGTAATAAAGAGCTCTGAACATCTTAGTTTAGTGGTGTGTTTTGTGTGTGTGTGTGTGTGTGTGTGATAGGGGAGATGAATGGTTCTGATTAGGCAGTGCAAGCTGCAGACAAGCATGGTGATCAATGTCTCCCTTCTCTCTGCTGCTCAAGAACAGACAAATGTGCCACGGCCACACACACACACACACACACACACACACACACACACACACACACATGTATAGGTTTGTGTGCAGTGTGTTTCTGTGTTATGCATTCGCCTGCAACTTTTAATACTTTTTGTTTCTCCTAAGATTGATGGTGTGTTTGCTTCATTTCTCCGCTTCCATATGTATGAATGCACACACACGCTGCAAGTAACCTCATGTGTGCATCACATACATGTACACACGTATGTAAGCGCGTGTGTCAGTTTGAAGAATAGCAAATGTACGTGTAATGGAAATGCTGTGAAATTGGTTACGCCAGGATATAAAAGTGTAGATCAGCGCACTTGTGTGTCTGCAGAGGACTGCGGAACGGAAGTGCTGACTCTGCAACAGAGATGGGTGGGTAGAGGGAGGGGGGGTTGTGTGTGTGTGTGTGTGTGTGTGGGGGGGGGGGGTTGTGGGTGGACGAAATAAAGAGACGGAGAGTAAGAGAAATGAACGGACGCCGAGCGGAAATGGAAGGATGATTTAAAGGAGAAGGAGGTGGAAAACTTGGGAGGGGGGGGCCGAGGGAGAAAAAAACTAAAGAGAGAGGAGGGAGGGAAAGAAATAAAAGAAAGAGATGGAGGGGGGGGGGGGGTAATGGCAGAGGTCTGGGGCTCGGACGGATAAAATCAATTGAGACAGAATGAGAGGGAACGGGAGAAGCAGTGCAGAGAGTTAGCTGCAGGTCCCCTGGCTTCTGGTTCACCAGGCTTTCATCCAGGAAATGAAACGACTTACTTCTCCCCTGTGTGAACGGGCTGCACACACACACACACACACACACACACACACACACACACACACACACAAGGAGAAACACATTTCCTCAATGCATTCACACTTCCGCTGATGATCATCATCAGTGCCACCGTCTGCCTGTCTTCACTCTGCATATGTGTCTTTGGCCCAGTTCACGCCAAGTGCAGGTGTGAATGCACCCAAGACGCATTGAGACCTGCATTTGGAGGTGGTCTGAGCCACACTCTTTCAGCAGTGTGTTCGCAAATGTGTCCTGGGCCGCTGTGAAGGACTGCCAACAGCGAAACAAGAAGAAGCCACAACAATAAAATCATTTATTTATTTATTTATGCTGTTCATTTCCAGCAGACTTGTGACAGGAAGTGCACTGATGTTCATTTGCATATAGAGCGGGAAAGCGAGATCAGATCACAACTCGAGACATTTTTCCAACACCAGGTGTGAACTGACGTCCTTGGAGCTGTCCACTTGTGATCGGATCACCCGAGACGCATGTTAATGCCAGGTGTGAACAGGGCCTTTGTCGCAGCCTCAGTGTCGGCGCAGAGCTAATTTTGTTCATCGTCGCCTGTTTGACTGATGTTTAATTGGGAATTATAAAACAAGAGAAGCATTAGTTCAAACATTTAGTTACACTCATAGCTCATAGAAGTTTATTTTAAATACAAACTGGCTGATATTATTGCCTCATATTAACTTGTATAGCATCTTGTATTGGCATAGATGTCAGAAAATAAGGAACAAGAATTTGCAGTACAGAGGTAGTATAGTCCACCACACAGCACTGACGAGTTTAGTTTCCAACTGTAACATTTCCCGCCCACTAACGAAAATAAATAGTAATACTTCCTGCCTCATTATTGATCCATTTCAAGCCATTGGTTCCAGGAGAGGAGGTTGCCATGACAGCAAAGTTTGGGGTCACACTCCCAGAAGCCAGGAGTCAGCTCTGTAGGTTAACGTCTCATAGCTCCCATGAGACAGAGGGGAGGAGTGACCTCATGGAGAGAGAGAGAGGGAAAGAACTCACCCTGAGACCCTAATCCATCCATTAGAGTTGACGTCAGGGCCGCAGTATTGATCTTTGAATGTGTGTGTGTGTGTGTGTGTGTGTTCGGTTGAAGGTGAAAAGCTGTGTTGGTGGAAGAGTTAAAAGTTGTTGGTACAAGTACAAGTGAGAGTGCTCCAGACAGTTGAAAGGGACAGAAGAGTTATGTTTTATTCTGTTATTATAAGTTTTCCATTCTTCTGATGCCAGTTCAGAGTCCTGCAGGGATGACGTATTTACGGGCAAACTCGGACGTTAGCGTCACCCTGGTTCCTTCGACAAAAAGCCGATGGGACTTTTCTGTGGGATTTGGGATTATTGCAGAATATAAACTCTGCGGCAAACAAAAGTTCATGATACTTAGATGTTTTGTTCAGCGAGATAATCAACACTAATGAACTCCACTTTTATGATTTTTGAAGCGTAAATGGAATCGCCAGAAGTAAAAAAACAAAACAAAAAAAAGCTAATGTTAGGCTATAAAGGAACTACTTACTACTTAGTATCTGCAGGATGTAATATAACACAATTATAATTTCTAATTGCAGTGCAAACATGGTGCAGAGAAGGTGTTGTGGGCACCAGACACAGAAACTGCCCACTTGAGTGTGTGGGTTTTAGTGTTACTCCCTTAAGAAACGTTACGCATACATCACACACTCTCCAGAAGCGATTATAGAGGGATGCCGAGGCTGTTTTCCCTTAATAACTTTCTGGTGATCGTGCTGGCCTGTTTGTGTGCGTGTACACCACTACACCTCATTAAGCAGACATTGTACTGCAGCCATAAGACGGGTGTCACAGCCATCGTTACTCGACAAGCAAACGGAGTGATTGAGTGCGAGACGAGGCGCTTTGCCTGCTCGCCCGGGGCCGACGCCGTTACAACACATTTACATAAACATCACCGCCTTTTACATCTCATTAGCATAGAGAACACATCAACATGAAGGAAGCAGCGGAGGAGGGATAGTTAGATTAATGAATGGATGGGAGGGGAGAGCAAGAAGGAGATGCTACAGTTATAGCGTGCTGAGGGAATGGGGATGGCCATATTAAGTACCAGAGGAAACATTTACAGATGCATTGTTGGTTTTATTACTCCAACAACGATTATTTTCTGTCTTTAGGGGCCAATTTGTCTTGCTAGTTTTTACCCTTTTCTTTTTGCACCTATCTCCATTCTCTCCTGTGCTGCACAGTCGCAACCGTTTCCAAAATCACTTCATTTCGATGGAATCGCAGTGATCAGCTGATTCACTCAGGGCGAGTTAAACCACGCTGAGCTTATATCAACTTTGATGTGCTAATTTGTTTCATTGACCAACTGCAAAATATCTTCAAAGTGATGAATTTGAGAGCCGGAGAGTCCAAAACAGAGGAAGTTATCATATTATGTATATTAAGTATGAACTGCTCCACAGAAGATTCATAGTTTATTCTACCATAAATTCCTGTCTGCAAACTGTGTTAACTTTTTGTCCAGTTTGTTACCGTGCTATTGTGGCAGTGAGGCGCCAGTATGTTATAGACTAGCTAGCATGTTTCTAGTTACAGTAGCTCACCACCCACAGCGGCCTGCCGACCATCCCACAAGGTCCGAAGTCACTGCGTTCACAAGCTTCCAGCACCACCTATTTTTATGAGGAGGCGATGGCAATGGATCAAGCTGTGCCACATTCTGATCGAAGGGCGCCAATTTATCACAAACTCAGCATGAGTCAGTTGTCATCTAAAACATGATGGAGGTTACAGCCTGACCACAGCTAGTGAATATATTCAGGGCCCGAGCAGGAAACCTATGAGGACCTTATTGGAATTGCTCCGATTATTATTATAATTCTTCTACCCCCAAAAAACATGCTCTAAACACACGTCAGAAATGGTGAAAAATATGATATTTTAGGGGTCTCGCGCGTAGGTGTGGCAAAATGGCTCTTTAGTGCCCCCTACAACATTTTGACGAAGCAGCATTTTGGATTTACGGTACTTGGCCATTTACAGGCTTTGTACTTTTAACAAACTCCTCCCAGACATTTAATCTGATCCACTTCAAATTTGGGCAGAGCGGTCGTAAGGCATTGGGGATGAGAAGTCATTAAAGGCTTGTAATGTGATGTAATCTGGCACATACGAATGTCTTCAGAGCACCGAAAAACCTGCAGCTCTAAACAAAGTGCACAGTGTTTGAGTGTAAAGTCAACACGAGCTGCTATATTATAACTAGTTAGCTGCATATTACGTTTGTCCCCTTGTTGCTATTTAAAAATCAGAAGAGCTGAATGGTCAGATTTGCCTATCTATATTAATTCTAATCTAATTACGATGGTGGTTTCAAACACAGCCAGGCATTTCTAATTGAATCTCTCCCTTACGCATGAAGCTACATAATGAATGAGGGCGCACATACACACAAAATGGGGATAGGCCTCAATGGCATGACTGTGCAAAATCGAGGCATTAATGGTGGGCTCTTTTACCCTTTACACCCGTATATAGCTGTCACCATGCATAACAAATGATGGGGGTGATTTGAATAATTGGGGGTTTATGTGGGAGCGGTAGCAGGGAATCTGCACCCGTAGTGATTTTTCTCTAAGATGTGTGTGT
>NC_092184.1:24795607-24823107 GCF_043641665.1 Enoplosus armatus | reverse complement strand
AGGGAGGGAGGGAGGGAGGGATTGGATTCTGTACCTACAGGTCGGACATGAACAGCGTAGACAAACGAGGGGGGGGGGTTTCAGAGGAAAAGGAGGAATTAGAAAGAAGGACAGGAGGAGTTGTTTATGATGGATGACAGGATGCACAGGTGGGCAAATAGGTTTTACAGTTATTTTCACTTCTGTAATAAAACCAGGAAAGAAGTCAGACAAAACTTAATGAAAATATGAGGAAAACAGGTATTTTAATTTCATGGTTTAATGACATTTCAATTGCAACATATATTTTTGGATCAGAGACTATGTATTGTGATGTGTGGTCTCAATCGTGACCAGTGGGAACACGCAGTGCACCCAGGAAATGTCTTCCACACACGTCGATAATGTATTATACATGAAAGTTGTACTTGTAAATGCGGAGAAAGTACTTTTATATAAACAGTTTTTGACTTCTGATGTCAGTAGAATTAAGAGGGCTGCAGCTCTTCGATTTATTTCCTTTAGCTGGAGAGAAAATATATGAGCCAGCCAACATTTCTTTTATTGCAGTACTATCTGGGAGATAGTAAAACTCTGTTTACTGACCCTTGTTGAGACGTCTTCCTAACATTGGACTTAAATGGGATACGTTTGAATGATCTGACCCAACAGGAGCTTGTAAGTAGAGAAAGATTGTACGGAGGATTGAGGATTGAATCGTTATTAATATTATTAATAATTAGTGTAAAAGATGTGAATGTGCTGCCTGTGGTGTCTGAATAGGTTCTTTAAGGAGTAGAAGGAAGAGGGGACAGTAGGCACAAAGGGCAGAGAGAAATGTGTGTTTGAAAACGGAAATAAAGATGTTTTAGGAAGGATTGGAGAAGTTAGAGGAACAAAGAAGGAATACAGGAAGTTTCCATAATTTCTTGTTTTTTTTACCTACGATGGGGCAAATACGCCATCGCAGGAAGCAGAAAGCGAGAGATTGAAGACAGAGAGAAGTCAAGGTGGATCAAAAGATGGCGGGAGAGATGGATGAAAGGCCTCTTATGGCATCAATCGTCTACCTGTAAGGTGGATGCAGGAAGCTGAGGGGGGAGATGATGAGAGTGAGGGATTTATCTGCAAGTCAACTCTACATTCCAGGAAGAGGAAAAGTAGACGTCTTAAAATGATTGAAGGAAGTTGTGAGGGCTCATCTGAAACCTTACGGGGCCAGCTCTAATTCAAATGGATTTCTCAGGCTGTGTGTGTGTGTGTGTGTGTGTGTGTGTGTGTGTGTGTGTGTGTGTGTTGTGCTGCACTCTCAAGGAGAAGCCAACCTAGTCTTGTCAGTTCCAGTTATGGTGTACAGTTCTTTTAATTGGATACAGAACATGACTAACCACCTGTCCTGAGGAGACACACACACACACACACACACACACACACACATTTTTCCTGTCTTTAAATGTTTGTGTGACAGCTCTCCTGGATGTACATTTAGTCATGTGTGTGTGTGTTGTTGTGAGTCTGTGTGTGCGTTTGTCCTCAAGACATCTTTACTGTAACTATAAATCTATCTCACACTCTCTCTGACTGTGTGTATTTTGTGTGTGTCTGTGTTGCGGTGGTGGTTTACATGTCTTCCCTGGTTTCGTGTGTGTGTGTGTGTGTGTGTGTGTGTCCACAGCACAGAAGTGGATGTACGGAGGTCTGGACAGTAACGTGTTTCTGCAGTATCTGGCCTGGGTCACCTACCCTGTAGTCCTCATCACCTTCTCTGCCGGCTTCACCCAGATCCTCGCCCCCCAGGCCGTCGGTACGACCAACACACACACACACACACACACACACACACACACACACACACACACACACACACACACACACACACACACACACACACATCCAGATAAACCACCCCTACAGCACATGGACACTAAAGACACTTAAATACGTTGTATTGTGCATATTACAGCAGATGAAATAATTATGTAAGTGCCAGAATATATATTGATAACTGATACAACTGAAAAGCAATGAATCATCATTCACATAGTTTCAGCCGTATTACTGTAGTTACACGCGTACTTCAACAGCAAAGAGGCTTTCATATGTACAGTAAGTGGATTTAATACTGAGTTTAGATATAAAATGCTATCAAACCCCATCAGTATAAATACATAAAGTTACTTGATATAGAGTACTTTCTGTCACGAGGACTTGTAGTGCCGCCCTGTATTGTAATGAACTCCTAATCTGTGACACACTGTAACGCGCCTCCTTAGCCTCGGCCCCTCAAGGCTCTGCTTCATCCCCAGGGGCCCCCTCTGCTCCTCCACAGGTTCTGTGCACGACTCAAAGCTGTAGTATTCCTTGAAATGCAGGATAGGCTCCTCTGAATTCAGCGCAGTACTCCATCAGGTGCCTGTAAGTAATTTCTGCTCGAGGTAAAGAAGGCTTTACTGTCGCTCGAAGTAAAAGAGGCTGAAGAGATGTGTGCGAGGAGACACTGTGTTTTTTCAGCTTACTGTGAAAAAGAAGTCACAACCTGCTGTGCAAAAAAATCTTAAAACACACTTGTCGCATTCACAAATGCTGTAAAACAAGTGACGACATATTACATCATAAACTGACACTGCAGAGGCAGCAATACGCAGAGAGTCAGCTGGCTGTTCAGACCTGACATGACCACTCTTATGATGTCTGCGTGAAGTAATGCCCCTCATGCAGGCTGCAGAGTGGAACATCCCAAAGCATCCAAAAAATGTCAGAATCAGAATCAGAAATACTATATAATAATATATGTCATATATAGAATAGGGCACGAAAAAATGTTTCATTTCAGTCGATGATTATTGAGTAATTTTTAGGACCTCTTTAATGCCGACTAGGGAAAAAAAGGTTTAGTTTAACCATCACTCCACGCTGTTTGGATAGAGCCAGGCTAGCTGCTTCCCCATGTTTCCAGTCTTTATGCTAAGCTAAGCTAACAGCTGCTGATGGCAGCTTCATAGTTACCGCACAGATACGAGAGCGATATCAGTCTTTTCGTCTAATTCTCTGCAAGGACTGAATATGAGCGTTTCCCAACGCGTTGAACTGTCGCTTTAAGGCCGCGATGTAGGCGATGAGTATTCGTTTTGTTCTTCGTCCACTCGAAGGTCGGTTTGTTTTGTCTTTGAGCTGACGGTCAGCTGTAAGCGCCCGCTGTGCTCCTCTGCAGGTTCAGGTATTCCTGAGATGAAGACCATCCTGAGAGGAGTCGTGCTGAAGGAATACCTCACCTTCAAAACTTTTGTGGCCAAAGTCATCGGCCTCACCTGCGCTCTGGGCAGCGGCATGCCCCTGGGCAAGGAGGTAACACACACACACACACACACACACACAGCTCCACCCACCCTACAGCCCCCCTACATGCCTTTATGTACTGCCCATGTGTGCATGCAGTCTGGACTAGAACTACCCTTCTAATCAATCAAGTCAATTAATATGTGGCTCATACGACGAAATGCAAGCGGCTCCAGCGTGTGTTGAGGGAAAAACACTTTTTGTGTGTGTTTCTGCTAAGCTGTCCATTACAGGTGCATGTCATTATCGCTGACTTTGTGAAAGAAAATCAATATTCAGCTTTGCTCCTTTGTGTTGGCAGTGCCAGCCAAACTCGAATGCTGACCCATTATTCAACAGTTATGTTGTTTGCTAACACGGTTTCAGTGATTCACAGCATTAAAGCTTTGTTTGTGATAAAAAATCAAGAATCCAGAATCCAGACTGGCACCGAGCTGCCGTCAGCTTACACAACATCCAAAATAAACCTTCAGTCTTACTGCAGAATACCAGCTGCCTGCAGCTTCAGTTCAAATCATTATCAGTCATCAAAAAGCCCATGTAGGTCACAGTGAAGTGCAGGAACACAGCGAGGCAGAGCGGGTTGTAACACAGATTTTACAACAACTGTATCATGCCTAGAATCAGCGCATACATGCAGAACTAACATGAACTTCCCTGGGAAACATAACCCTCCCCGGCTCCCTCACATTCCAGCTCCCTACATCCCTGCAGCATGAATTACAAATGATTCGTAAATGGCACACGATAGGCCGATATGCTGAGGTTCAGGTTCGGGGGCAATGAGTGTGAAATCTGGAGAAACATGAGGAGAGAAAGGAGGAAGGGAAGCGTGTGCAGAGTTGACTTGAGACCTTTTCTAAACCCAGAGGGAGGCAGAAGAATGTTTTTTTCTGGAGATGTTAGGATCCCCAGTCCAGCTGTGCAGATGTTGTTTATGTCTTGGATAGTAATCTACACGACATGATACGCAGTGTTTCTAAGCAAAAACTGTTTCAGGTAAGTATGGCATCCCCCAAAAGGCTGCCTAGCCTGAAGACATACTTGCAGGAAAAATATATTTTCTCCTCACACACACACACACACACACACACGCCTCAGGCCCTTCTGGCTGCGTAGTACTGCAGCAGCTTCCACAGTTTGGATTCAGGCCTCTCACTTCCTTTAACCTGAGCATCACTCCTCAGATGTGATGCTCTCACGTTTAATCCTCTTCCTTCCACTTTGAACTTCATCCCCAGAATGTTTAATATTCACTGCAGACTTTTGCTGATGTGTTTTCACAGAGTTTTTGTGCGCTACAACAAACTGGAGGCCGGCGTGTTTCCCAACTTGTAACTTTTGCGCCTGATTTGTGTGTTTTCTTTTTCGTCCTGTCAGGGTCCGTTCGTTCACATCGCCAGTCTGTGTGCTGCTCTCCTCAGCAAGTTCATGTCTCTGTTTGGAGGAATCTATGAGGTAAGTTTTTCATGTCAATGCACTTCCTCTCTCGTTTTCTCCATTTTGCCCGACTGCTCAATTGATGTCACTGTGTTTTACTGGCAAAACTTTAAATGAAAACACCTGTTTTTCACTTTTCTTTTTGTTATTTCACACACACACTGTACACTCCATACACCACATAAGAGACTATTTCAACCTCCAACTCTATTTTTGCCTCTCAGGCTGTTTACGAGCCGCCCTGCCCTTTACAGGGTAATGTTTTTATTGGCAGTTAATAAAAAAATGATGCTCGGTCAAAGACTGTAAAGCCCAGGTGAAGAAATGAGAAGGATTTTAAGGATTAATACAGCTGTTTCCATAGCATTTATCACTTGTTGTACTACCATTATGGAAAGCTTAATAACTCATTTTGACATAACTTGTCATTTGCTAGACTGATTGCTACTTATTTTAACTCTTTCTTCTTCATGGTGTGGTGAAGCAGGTGGTGTTCAGTGACTTTTTAGAGCTTTTTCGCTGCCTGTTGCAGCCGAAAAAATCGCTATGAGAGCGGTGAGAGTGAACCAAAACAGTGAAGTTGTGGGCCGGATAGAAGTTGACGCTTTAATTCAGAGCAGTTTACGTGATTTTGCGTCAATTTCTTGATGATCAAAAGTCATATCCTCGGGCAGTGCTCACAGAATGATCATGTGCGATCATGTGATGATGAAGAGAGAAGAAATGAAACACGAGAACAGCAGGTGAATGGGAAGAAGGACAGAATGAAGGGAATGAAGATGAGTGTAGGAAATCATTTCCAACACCCATGTTTTCTGGGACAGCTGATGTCTGCAGCCTCATGCCTCTTCATTATTTTTTTTACACAGTACATCAGTCTGTTGGTCTGGTCTGTTGATGCCTCAGAACAGAGAGAAAATAAGACTTTTTCTCAGATTCAACACCTGAGAAAAGGCTTTTGCACATTTTTCTTTCACCCCATGTAAAGTCAACAACCAGTAATTTTATAAAAGTTTAATTAGTCAGTTATTTGTCAGCAGATTCGACTTTTTTCATCTTGACTTTTCTAACTTTTCCCAGAGAGAGATGCAGCGAGGTAGAGGTGGAAGTTTCAGCAGGGGAAAGGAAGAGGAGGATGGAAAAGATGCAGATTGAATAGCAAAAAAAGGAAAGAAAAATCATTTCCTTCTTCATCATCTCCTCCCTTTTCCTCTTCTCCGTCTCCTCTGTCCGTGGGGAGTCAGGGAGCTTGAGGAAGGCAGAGAGAATCTTGACTCTCATCTCTCTCTTTTCTGAAGATGTGAGCACCTCTCTGGGGGGGATGAAATGGTGGGAAGACGGGAGGGTTTGAAGTACAGAGGGCAGTGAGACAGAGAATCCCCACGCTGCATCCACAATGTGGACCTTAAACTGAGGGAAGGAACTGTTGTGTAGTCCACTGCATTGGCAAAACTGACATCTCAAATTGGCCATCCATGTACAGAGAGTGAACAGAGCAGCAGTAAAAACATTATGCAACTACAGTATACAAAGGTGTGGACACCAGCACATTACACCGATATGTAACCGATGAAGAGGAGCGTTTTCTGATCTAACCGCTTGGGTAGGTTTCAGGAGAGATCATGGTTTGGGTTAAAGGAAGTACTTAAGAGTCTTAATTACTGCGGCCTCTATCACTTGAACGCGTCTCGGACGCTTGCTGTTGTTCTTATTTGGCGGACAGTCTTGGCGTCTATATTAAGGCCTAGCCCAAATCATGAAGCACCTGAAGCACAGCCCCAGTGAGTACTCAAAAGTGTGTGGACAGGGTGTCCTCAAACTTCTGGATGATAACTATGATTATGAAAGATACACTTTTTCAAGGCTGATTGGAAGCACAACAAAAAACCTTAGAGCTGCTGAAGAAACACAGAATGTCTCCTCAGTCAGAAAACGTGGACCTTATTGTCCCTGAAGACAAACATAGAGCACGTCCAGCCTTGACCATGAGATACATAAGACACATAAAACATAGAATACAAACACGTTTACAACATAAATTCTCACAAAATACAATGTACAGAAAGTAGCATAACAAAATCATCGCTGTCCAGGGAGGTTTTATATGGAAGACTCTTCATCAGCTGGTAAATGAGCATCAACAGTTGCAGGAATTTTAGATAAAGACACTTCTCACTCTGTCCAGATGTCCATCCAGCAGGGAGTTTCTCCACATTATTTCCAACGAAACGGTTTAGATACTCACGTTTTGCGTTTGCTGATGATGAGTGGCAAAATTCAATCTGCTTTCTGAGTTCACTCTGTTGAAAACATGGTGACGTTTACCTCACACGGTAAACATTTTGGCGTTAGTTTACAGCCTCATTCTGTCCCTCCATCTCCTCCATTTCTCTTATTTCTAGATTTTGAATCTTTTCCATCTGCCCCTGTTATCTCTCTCTTTGGTAATCACCATCATTATCCACAGTCTCCCTGTAAACCCCCCCATTGCTACTCTTTCCCGCTCTCCCCTCCCTCTAGAGTGTTGTGCTGCATTTTATTGCATATTAATGCCGAGAGTGAGTGTGAAGTGTCCCTCTGCAGCAGCTTCTCGTCCTCTCCAGAGTTTAAAGTACAGTATGCTAATGTGGCCTGTGGGCTGTAAAAACCAGCTTTTTGTTTGAGCGAGCTTTTAGAGAGCGTAGTACTCCACACACACACACACACACACACACACACACACACACACACACACACACACACACACACAGTGGAGAGTGCCATTGTTTGAAAAAGGTATAATTGAAAAACATGAGGTGTTTTTTTGTTCTTTTTTGTCAGATCTATGAGATCTAAGTGTTTGGCGCTAAAACACTGGAGACTGTTCATTTAGTTGAATAAAATGGTTGAAAATCAGATTGATATTTGTTCAGTCTGACAGTGTTCCTCACTGCTCCTTTGTCTCTCACTCCCATGCTTCCTGAAGGAGCCTTGGACAAAGGTAATTCAATTGCACAATTCCCAGCATGCTCCACAGTCTTGTCCAAATTGTTTCACTGCAAAAAAAGTTAAACTATCGCTAAATATTTATTCCAGCGTCCAGTCTCCGGAAGGTGTTTTTAACCCTCTCAAATAAAATGTTTCCCCTTACGTTTTTTTAAAAGCGTCGCTGTATCATCACATGATTTATACTGTGTGTTCTGTATCAGCATGTTGTAACTCGTCATTGAAGCTATGTGAAGTTTAGTGTCCAGATGATGCCTGTGGTTCACCGATTCTCTCGTGTTTTGTAGTCACGAAGAACGTTTTTTAACTTCATGTCAAACCGTTGCTCCTTTATTTTATGGCTCAGCTGTTTTCAGACACTCTTTCTGACTCTACTAAATGTGTTGTTTCATCTGCTGATTTCTGACTTCAGGCTCTGCCATGTTAAATTCTTCTTCACGTGAGACAGGTAGCCTCGTGTAGCTGCTCCTCATGAACAGGTGGCGTTCAGCGAGTAGAAAGGAGCAATTTACGACAAGTTTGTGCTGTGAAGAGAGTGATAATCTGAAGGAATTTAGGGTTCGTTTAGTACAAGAGAAGGAAAACGTTTGGCTGCTGTTTGTAATGACTCAGCTGTGAAAATTGATTCAAGTGCAGTTTCATTTTTTCTAGAAAACGAGTGTCAGAATAAATTCTATCCTTGTTCAAATGTTCCACCAAAGTCTTGGGAAAAGAGATTTAAGCTTGGAAGAAGTGGAAGTGTTGCAGCCTAACGGCATGTTTTTATATATTCATCCAAGATGAACGTGTTTTGCAGTGTAAGCTGTATTTGTGTGTGTGTGTGAGAGAGAGATGTGTGTGTGTGTGGGCCTGTATTACACTCACCTTCCTTATGGGGACAAAACAGAAGTCCCCATAATGTAAATCATTAGATATTAAGGTGAAGACTTAAAGTTAGTGTTGGTTTAGGTTTAGGCAAGTAGTAGTCAGGGTGTGTGTCCAGGAAATGAATGTAAGTCAATGTAATGTCCTCTGAAGTGATGGAAATACGACTGTGTGTGTGTGTGTGTGTGTGTAAGCAGCAGCACTAATGCTAATCACAGTTCCACACTGTACGTTTGTAAGAGCAGGATAAGCCACTGAGTGTCACACACACACACACACACACACACACACACACACACACACACTAACCTCTCTTTATCACTACCATGCTACTTGAAGGAAACCAGCCTCATAGGAATGAAGGTAAGTAGGATCAGGCATGTCAAACTCATTTTCCCAGGATGGACAGGATCCTCTGCCCTGCAGTCATGCAGTCATTTCATTTCTTCTTCGTCTTCGTCTTCGTCTGTCTCACTGCGTGTTACACTGCAACTCCTCATCTCACCAGAGTTATTCTCTTAAAGACGGAGAGTTACGATGCTCTCTGCAGGTATTCAAGCACTAAGCTACTTTATTCACTTTTTCTTTCTTTTTTTTTTTGGTAACTTGTCAACTTTTTTTTGCCTCACTAGCTTTTTTTAATGGGATGAAATATCTGTGTTCTGAACTGCCAGTAGTTTAAAGAGATTGTCAGTGTAGTTATTGTATCTTCAATGTGTTATACTTCATGCTTACGTACCAAAGACTGACTGAAATGTAACCGTGTGTGTGTGTGTGTGTGTGTGTTTCAGAATGAGTCGAGAAACATCGAGATGCTTGCAGCAGCCTGTGCTGTGGGAGTGGGCTGCTGTTTTGCTGCCCCCATAGGAGGTGAGTCTTCAGAGAATACTATATATACTAACACAAGTCTGGCACACAGTACGCTGGAGGTGTGTGATATTTAACATGTGTTCAACTGCACATCACGCGGCATTCAGTAACTTTGTGTCATGACAGTGAAGGCGGCGTCTCTGTCTGTAAACCTCATATCATCTCATGTTAAGTTTAGCACATGCTAGTACAGACATCACACCAGCACTTTGTGCGAGTGACACAGTTTAGTGACCTGCCTGCGCTCGTTCAGTCAGTTTTACAGCTCACCATGACATTAACTAGCTTATACCGAGCTGGAGTCGGTATCAAAAAATAAAGATTAGCACGTCTGAGTGCAGATGCTGGCGAACACAGTTAGTTTTAAGTGGCTCTAAAAACAAAAAGACATGAGGAGCATTCTGCATGTCCAGAAATATCAATATAACGTATTTAAAGTCCTGCATATTCATATTGTGAATGTCATATATTCACGTCCTGCACCTCTTGGGTAGGAACACCATTCTCACTGCATTACATGGGTCTACTGTATTATTAATCATGTGGGACACAGGCTTTTACTTTGTCGTGTGTGGGACATAATGGCCAGACAGCTCATTTAAATTGTATGCGGTGTGTGTGTGTGTGTGTGTGTGTGTGTGTGTGTGTGTGTGTGTGTGTGTGTTCCAGGTGTGTTGTTCAGCATTGAAGTAACATCCACGTTCTTTGCGGTGAGGAACTATTGGAGAGGTTTCTTTGCTGCTACCTTCAGTGCCTTCATCTTCAGAGTTCTGGCTGTTTGGAACAGAGACGAAGGTAAGATGCTGCATAGTTATGGGACAGACGTTAGCCATGCCAAGACTAGACCTGGTCTTGTGATTCTGATGATTGTTTTGTCGATGGCTTGTTCTCTTCCCTCACTCTTGCTGTCCTCTTTCTTCCTCCAGAGACCATCACAGCCCTTTTTAAAACCCGTTTCCGGCTAGACTTTCCCTTCGACCTCCAGGAGCTTCCCGCCTTTGCCGTCATTGGGTGAGTCTTGACTGGTGATCGGTCACTTTCTGATTTCACAAACACATGTGGGCAGCGGGTGGGAATATGATATTTGTTTCAAAAACAAAAACAAAAAGGAAAGGAGCCATTAATTCAAGACCATACATTTTTAAAAGATTTACAGCCCTTTATAAATAATTCCTTATTAGAAAGTGTAACTTGGCTTGGTTTGCCATGAAAGTCCATAGAAAGTTCAAATGAATTCAAGCACTGAGTCATTGTTTTTGCCCATCTGGTTGTTCTGACAGGTATTCCCTGTAGCTGCAGCATAAATTCAGATATTATTCAGGAGCTGCGCTCACTGTAGCTTGTGAAGGTGCTACTTCAGGGTAGCCTGCGTGAGTCACCTAACATGGATAATTCAGCCTGCAACAGTTGCTAGCGCGCTGAGGCATGTCTTATTTTATCCTGCCTTAGCCTCTGGGCTCCTCCATGGCTGTGAATGAGACCACGGGCTCCTGGAAGGAAGCCGGTGAAGAGATGGGAGGGGGGAGGTGCTCTCCCTCCGTCCCCCTCCCTCTCTCACTCCCTCTCGGATGAAAGCACCTGCCTGTGTATAACCCTGCGTAGGCTCCCCGAGAAAAGAAAATCCCTCTCTTCTGTTCTTTCCTCGTCTTTTGTTCTTCATCTTTTGGCTGTTTTTTTGTTTTTTCGTTTTTTTATTTGTCCGGAGGTGTTAACGCCCACTCCTGCATCAGTGACTTACAGTACACTTAACACTGCCTCCAGTGTGTGTGTGTGTGTGTGTGTGTGAGAGGAGGTGCGTCCGTGTAGCTGATAGCTGTCAAGCCGGGAAAGTAGAAAGTCGGTCAGTGTCTCAGTCAACTAGGCCAGAAAGCGTTGGTTCTGTGCTACACGCTGCCGAGGGCGCGCCGCTGAAGAGTGGCACACTCTTCCTCTTACTGTTTACACCTTCAGGCTTCAGAAGTGAGAATCACTGGGACACAAGGAGGCTGAAACACAACCTGCACACATGCAAATACAATAGCCTCACTGTACCGTGTTTGCATTTCAGGTTTTTAAAGCATCGAACTTCAAGGAGCCCTGCGGAGTTTTCTCGTAAACATGCAAATTTCTGTTTACATTCAGTGTTTCTCACCAGAATACGTTCTGTGTGTCCTTGAGGCCCAACAAACATGTTGAATGTCTTTCCGTTGTCGTAAAAAACATTTCTAAAGTAGAATTTTATATTTATATTGAAGGCTGCATTGTTTACGTCTGTGTTTACTTTAGTGAAATAATTCTGTTTGGGTTTTGGATCGGCGGTTGGACAAAATAAACAATTTGACGACCTCACCGTGGGCTCTTGGGAATTATTATTTTGTGGCATTTTATTGCTAAATCAAAACAAATGTCTGCCTCATCAGCCTCAGAGGGAGTTCGTAGATCGTAGATAAAGTCACACCTGCCTGGCCTCAGAGTATCCTGACCCTCATTCTGATCAAAGTCTGAGCCGTCCCACGGAGAGAGGACATTTGGTCCCTTTTTAAGGGTCCGACTACAAAGAACACAAAAAGGCCCTCACGCAGTGTTTTCCTCGGCTGCTCCACGGGGGCAAAGACTCCTCATCATCCTGTCCATTACTTATTCAGAGGTATTTGACGGAATTAATAATGCAGCAAGATAAATTCATAAGCATTAGCTTGTCTGCATAGCTGTCTGAGTCTATTCTTTCTCTCCCTACCTTTCTGTCTCTTTTACCGCCATAAAGAGGACTCCCGCTGAGCTTTTAAATGCACGCTTATGTAAACCTCTTTTTCTGCTTTGACTCCGACGCCCCCACTCACCCCCATTTAACTGAATGCTCTCTCACCCCCCTTTCATTCTGTGTCTTTGTTTGTCTCTGTGGTTTCTATTTATTTCCTCCTCTGCATGGACAGCGTGTCCCTCCTACGTGTTCTGTTGACCCCCCCACCCCCGATCTGTACATTTGTCTCATACAGTATGTGGTTGTAAATATGATTCAGCTGCATTACATTTGCACCCATCACCCAGCTCCCCCTCCAGTGTAGTGGAGACCCACTATGCTTACATAGTTTTTATTGTGGCCCAGTGCACTGGGGACGACCTGTGGAGGTGGTCTAATTGATGCTTTGGTTTCTTTACATTTGGACTTATTTACTTTACTTATGTGTGTGTGTGTGTGTGTGTGTGTGTGTGTGTCTCTGCAGTATTGCCAGTGGTTTCGGAGGGGCGCTGTTTGTCTACCTGAACCGACTGATTGTCCAGTTCATCAGGAAACAGAAGGCCATCAACAGATTCCTCATGAAAAAGTAAGTGCAAAGTAACTAAGTAAATTTACAGGTACTTAAAGAGGTACTTTAACATATTGAAGTAACTCTGCAGCATTTTACAGGACAGTGATCAAAGAAAACGTGCCTTTTTCATTAAGCTCATGTAATGATGTGTGATATTGTCCCGTCTCTCTCAGGCGTCTGCTGTATCCTGCACTCGTCACTTTGCTTGTTTCCACACTAACGTTTCCTCCTGGCTTTGGACAGTTTATGGCTGGCAAGGTAGGTCCCGCACCCCCGCTCGACTCATGCTATTATTTTTCATACACGCTGCAGCCATTACTGTAATTCAAAAAGGTAAAAGAAAGCCTGTGGCGCTGTGGGCCTCCACCTGTCCACCTATTATATCTGATATGTTCTCAGTCTGCAGCGACACCAAATGTCTCTAACTCTGAATCAAATGAACTCGTGACATATTTTCTACGTGATATTCTGTTCCGGTTGTGGTCTTCGTGCAGCTTCAGACTGGTTAAAATGTGTGTTTGTGTGTATCATCTGTGTACACTGGAGGCTTGGATGAGCATACAGTCCTTTTGCTCCTGGTGTGACTTTCCAATTTCACCCCCTTCATCTGTCTAATTATCAGAATTAGAAAAGGAACATTCTGAGCATCCTTAGGCCTCTCACACACACACACACACACACACACACACACACACACACTCACACTGTTAGTTGTGGATCCTAATGAGAGGGTGAGTCAGGCTTCTGAAGCTCTAAATCTGCCGACACTGACCCACTCCTCTTAAAGCCCTTCTCCGGAGAGCACACTCAAAATTCAGTATCTGAAATCCCTCCGTCTTGCTCTCAGACTCCTCAGTCATCATTTCTTCGGCAGCGGGCGACGTTATCACCACCAGCGTCTCCAGCTGTCCCGGCTTTAGAGCGGCAACAGATGAATTTGTCGCCCGCTATCTTAAATCTTCAGCGACGACCTTTTCAGCACTTTGTCGACCCATTCTGTCATACTACACACTGAATGTTTCCAAGTAGTGTGTTTACATTTACATGCACAGAAGGTTTTGGTATTTGCACCTTTATCACAGAAGCACTTTGCTTCACTTGATTGATTGATGCTCAATTCTAGTGTCAGAGTCAAGGTCACATTTAGCGACTAAAGCTTTAATGCTTTAATGTAAATTCTTAACTAAAATGAGAAAACTGCTTCACAACAGCCCACCAATGTTTGCATATGCTGACGATGTCACTTCCTGTGGCCATTAGCTGACCCAGAAGGAGTCTCTGGTGACACTACTGGACAACCGGACGTGGGCCAAACAGGGCATCGCTGAGGAGTTTGACTACATCGGACACTCTCAGGCCTGGAAACACCCACAGGTCAACGTCTTCGTCACCCTGGTCCTCTTCATTGTCATGAAGGTAGGAGAGAAAGCATCATCATGTAGGTTAACTTGTGTGAGTAAATACATACAAAAGATTGTGATAGCTCCACGCTCTCGCTGTGAAAATCAATTATCGCCAAGCCCTACAGTCACTTTTAATCTTCATCTCCCTCATCATTATCTCCCCTCTGGTCCCTTCCTTCTTTATTTTCACCTCCGTTGTATATAATCCAATCCTTCCTGCAGGATGTGTGCTGGCACAGTATGTGGAATCCACACACATACAGTGTGCTGCTGATGGCTATAGTGGCATTAAAGATAAAGGAAGGTCATGAGGAGAGTGTGAATTGAACATGAACGATAATAAATGGGAGGGTTTTGCCCTCTCTATTCGATACTGGCCCTGGGCTAATGGGATAGTATTGGAAGCGAGCCCATCTCCTCTTGTCACTGGTAAAGAACAAAGGGAGACCATGTTTAAAAAAAAAATGCTGGAAAGTGTCCTGTCTCCCTCTCACTGTGTTAAAAAGTTATGTTCCCTGGAGGCCATTAAACTTTTGGCCCACGTTGATGCTGTATGAGTGAAAGAACTGCATATATATATATATGTATATATATATATATATATATGAAGACGTGGCTCTGCCTGTCCTGTTTGATAATACAGGTCATATGAAAGGTGTTCAACAAAAGGAAGTGAATCCAGCCTATAGACTGTGTGGGTTCATGAGGACACTTTTATCTCTCCTAGCTCTTTATTAGCGAAGAGCAGAGAGGAATCAGGTCGCAGCCGCTCGTTTTCAGTCAGCGCTGACAGTTGCTTTTGCCGGTCAAAATAATAAATATCACCAGCGGCTGTCGCTAATTAACGTTAACTCCAGCAGCAGCTGTTGTCTTGTGAATGTGCTCTCTGCAAGCTGGTGTCTGGACTTGGCCAAAGACTGGGGAAAAGACACATCATGCATCCCTCTGCAACATAGACCGACAGAGCGGTGGTTGGTTATGAATGACCCTCCAGTGTTCTGAAAAAGGAGCTTGTGAAAAATAAGGTATAAAAGTCCGCAGGCTACTCATGTTTCAGACAAATCGTAAGCTGATAACAGATCTTTTGGATATCAGAGGTTTAGATATTCATGACTTTAGTTACTTGTGAATAATTCAAGTGAAACCTAATTAGAGTCGATGAAGGATTTGACAGGATTCTGGTTTGATAAAATTCTACTAAGTATTTAAAGATATGTTTTGTTTATAAATGAGATAAAATGGCCTGTTTACTTTCACTTGCAGAAGGGAAAGATCTAAAGATGTAAAAAAAGAACAAGCTTAGTTCCTCCTTGAAGATGTAAAGCATAAATGTATTCACATGAAAATAATAGCAGAGCAAATATTATATATACTGTAAATCTAACATTTCTCAGAAAATGTACTTTTCAGTGACATTTTGTGTAAACCATTTAAGGGCAAATCACTAAGGTTGTTGATACCATCAAGGTGAGGCAAGGAGAGAGGTAAAGTAAAGTATTGGAACCTTGCCACTACACGTTTGGCCTCAGTGGAAGAAAACAAGCTGAACAATTACTTTATATTCATTTTCCTCTTATGAGAGGAAACGCCAGAGAGTCGCCACCCACCCTCCTGTTTCTCTTCCGTCCTCAATAACGAGAAGAGGCCAAAGAGGAGTTTGGGAGCCCGGACGAACTCTGCGTCCTGCCAGCCTCCGTGCTGCTGTTACGGCAGCTGTTTAGTGCTGCTTGTGTTGTGATTAGATTGGCCTTTTTTTAATGTAACCTTTATTTATATGGGCCGCTCCGTTCAGCTGAAATGACAAGTCCCCTCCTCCAAATACAAAAAAGCAGAGGTTGTAAATCTCCCCTTACTGCGTCAAGAGCTGTGAGTGTGTGTGTGTGTGTGTGTGTGGCTCTGCTGTGAACTTCATACAAGTACAGCACACAAAGAGAGCCCTCCAAAAGTGCGAGTGGGTGCAGAACAGAGTGGAGCCGGGTTATGTGCTTATGTATGCTCGGTTGTGTGTAGGTGAGTACACGGGCAGCTGAAATTTGAAATCTGGTTTTCTAAACTGTAGCTGCTGCTGTTACTTGACATTAGAATACGTTTGTTTACAGCAAAGCTGCACTCGTGAAATTTGGTTTTGTCAACTAGAGTTAGATCAAGAAAGATATACAGAATAATAAATGAGAAAAAATGATCAATATTTCTTATTACTTTTTGGTTCAAAAACGGGCGCGTAATTTTGTTGTGTCATCTGTAATTAATTCCACTTCTGTTGTGAAATTTCGAACTTTGTGAAAAATATTATCCCATTAAGATACTGAGGTTTCTTAACCCCAGTATGTTAATAACCCAATCATTTATCATTTCCATACAGTCATTTCATTTTGCTGACTCTGCTCTTTTCAGCATGTACCACTATCTCATAATTGTAACTTGTGGCCAGCAAAAGTCACACATTCTCACTTTAAAGCTACTATGCATAGATATAGTTTGTTCATTATAGCTTATAGCTTTATTCTAATGCTGTTTTTTTTGAAAACTGGTGCTTGCATTTCTGTATTCTACCTGTAGGTGTTGCCAAAGTCAGATATGATCAAATCCCACCTTTAAGGGCTTTAAACTCAAACCAAATAAACCTAACCGGAATAATAAAGAAAGAATTGGTTCTGCATTGAAGTGGATAGATGGACAGGATAAAGTTGTGATGTGCACCTCATGTAATAACAAAAAAAAAAACACATCCACAGATGAGTTGAGCTGAACTACTGCCAAGCAACCGACTGCAAAATGTGGTTAAAAGCAGGCAGTGAAAGGAGAATCCAGCGCCGGCCAGCAGCTCCGGTGTCAGTTATGTAAGCACAGAAGTGATGGTGTGACAGTCTGTACTGCGGCAATGGCAGAAACTGACTCACTGTCTCTTTGTCATTGTTTCTGAGCAGCACAATAGAGAACGTCTCTCGCAGCCTTTTGTCTGTCACGTATCTCAAAAAAATGATTTCAGCCATTTTCACTGAATCAACTTTTCTTGTTGAAGCCTCATCCGTCAGTCCCATCCTCCTCCTGTCCTTCGGGGGAAATGATGTCTCTCAGCATGGCGTCTAACCTCTGTGTGTGTGTGTGTGTGTGTGTGTGTGTGTGTGTGTGTGTGTGTGTGTGTGTGTGTGTGTGTGTGTGCGTGTGTAGGGTTGCTAAAGACAAATGCAGTTTTTCCCCATATGTGACATAGAGGTGAAATGTAAACACACACACATACACACACTTTGCTAACTTTAATCACCCACCTGCGCAAAAATCTCTTATCGAGCTGCTCTTAACATCTGTCTGTGGGCATGCACTGACTCACGTCCTCTCACACACACACACACACACTCACACAGCATTCAAAGTGAGGCTGTAATGGCTCTGTCTAATTACAGCCTTTGGTTTTCTTGGATTCAGCCTGGTGATTTTCAAAGGGGAGATTGCTCTCTCCCTCTCCTTCTCCGTAATGAATGGTTCTTTTATCCGACGTGGCAGCCATCTTGTCTTGTTGCTCCTTTTGACGCCGAAACTTCTGAGAGGGCTCTCATTCCAGCTGCTAAACTTTTTGAAAGTAAAGGTGCGTGGAAAGTGTCAGGGAGGTCCATGTCGGCAGGTCAGCAAATGAAGCTGCTTTGATTATAAGTGTTTGGGTGCAGCACGAAGACAATGTGTCCTCGCTGTTAAGTTCACTGCACCTGGTGTGAAGAAGATGGGTGTTAGCTGGGGTATTGCTGAGAAAGTTTTTATGTATTTATAACTTTTTAACACACCTGAAAACACACACACACAAACCTGCAAACTAATTTGGCATGCTTTGTAGTTAAATGCTATTTTTAGTGTCTGCAATTATGCACATCAACAGCTTTCAGTTTTTAATACAGGTGTGTTTCTGTGTGTGTGTGTGTGTGTGTGTGTGTGTGTGTGTGTGTGTGCGTGCCCTACAGCCTGACTGAGTCCCCTGTTATCTGTGTGTGTGTGTGTGTGGGTGTGAGTGTGTGTGTGTGCATCAGAGTGAAAGAGAGATGGCGGGACTGTAATTGGAGTGGGAATAGAAGAGGGGGCCCTAAGGGTCCCCTGAGGCCCCCAGGCGATAGACTGTCCTTTGAATGTGACACACACACAAGCACAGAGGACTCCCAGATGACTGACAAATTAAATAGAGTATAAATGTCCTGGATACTGCGTCATAACTGATACCCTTGACCTGAGTATCCTTCACTTCGCCCTTCTCGCTCACTTGTTTTTGTTTTCTTTCTTTTCATCCCCGTGTTCACCTCAGTCGCCAGAGTTTTTAGCCTATTTCTAAAATGTGACAAACAACAAGGAATCAAGGTGAATCGAGGCCTGGGGGGGGGGCAGTAATAGGTGTTAAACTGTGCTGCCCGGGCTTTGACCATAGCCTCTATATAAAGATGTAAAGATGGCCGACGCGTCTCCGCCACAGACTGTATATAAAGATGGCCGACATGTCTCCACCACAGACTGTATATAAAGATGGCCGACGCGTCTCCTCTTCCTCCCACTGTATAGAAATGAAGCCAAACTCTCCCGGATACGGTCGCTGCCATCTCGCGCTGGTGACATCATTTGGAGGCAGAGTCTGCGCAGTGGTGATCAGGAGGTGGAGCTGCGATGCGAGGTCCCGCCCATACACCCGCCCGACCCAATCGCGAGCACACCGCAGTCAATCTCAGCTGTCAGTCATGACGTTTCACCCCGTTTTTGTAGCATCAAATAACTAATTAAAACCAAACTGATCAGAAATACGAACACGTGAACAAACATCAGCGTGATGAGAACTACCTGAAATGACAGAAACCATCTTTGGGAAAAATGTATTTGATGTGATTTTTTAGTTCGGCCCATGTCATATCCACTAACATGGAGGGGGCGGGGCTTATGACCTATACTGCAGCCAGCCACCAGGGGGCAATGGAGGCGTTTTGGCTTCACTTTTGGGGAGCTGTCATGTCGTCCATCTTTATTTACAGTCTATGGCTTTGACCGATGAGTATTTGACGTCTAATGTTCATAAATTTGTGGTGAAGTCACTGACTTCTACAGTTATTCCACCTTTAATTATAACATTTTAGTTTAGAAGTTGAGTTGAAAACAGCACATGATGGACCCCCCAGAGACGAGGCAAGCAGTCAAGCCTGTAAATATCACTGTAAACTCCATATGTGCTGTGCAACAACGGACATTTTAACAGGTATTAAGGGGGGTAGGACATAGGAAATGGACAATTATTAAAAATATTATTATTATTTTTATTCAAAATGTTGGTCTTCCAGCCTCTGGCCTAATATTCTCCACAGAGAGCCATGATTAAACAAATGATAAAACATGTTCATGCATATGTCAGTAAAATCTAATGGAATTCAAGTTAAGGATTTCCCATAGGTAATTGGCGTTGTATTGATCAATTATATGATAAATTTGCAATTAATCTAACTACACCGTATCTATTGATTACCTGCCCTGTGTTTCTTCCTTCGGTGTTGCAGCAGGAGCAGGCGCTGTAGTTCACTGTTACGCATATTAAAATTCTAACCTCAAGCGCACAGCCCCGCAGAAATTGCGATGAAAGATGAATTTATTTCGGCTGAACAAATTATACGGAAACGTCACAATGCCAAGGTTACGTTGTAAAGTTCCCGATGGTCTTCGACGGAGGCTTCATCAGTTTCCTGCTCTCTGTGTTTGAAACGTTCTCGACGTCTGAGAAGCAGCAGCAGAAAGCTCGTCTTCTTCTTGTACGTTCCTAATGAATTTACGTCTTTTTCTTTGATTTTGTTTTTGTTTTTATGAGTGGATGGTATAAAAGTCCGTTTTAACTGTCAGACACCTTTCCTGTCTGTGATTAGAAGTGCAGGCAGCACACCATGTGACCTGTATACTCTGTTGTTGCCCCAAGGAAAGAAATTATAAGTCTACTTTCTATGCCGATTTGTCTGTTGCACAATTTGTTGTCAGTCATGTGGATAGAGTACCAGTAACATTTAGGCGTTTAAATTAACTAGAATTAAAAAGAAGGCAGATGCACATATTTTTGTCCAGCAAACTCATTACTGATAATATCCACTCAAGACATCTGAGTGGATATTATCAGTTTTATTCTAAAATAGTTTGGCCCTGAAGCAGCTCTATAACTTATAAGTCTCATTAAAGCCACAGTCAAAATTAATGTGGTTCATTAAGTCATTTTTAATTGGCTTTTAATGTTGAAGGTTGTCATTTCATTTCTTCACTTCCAGGGTTTTAAACCAACAATCTTTTCTTTGACTCAAGGCTCCTGCTTCCTTTAACGGTTTATCGGAGCCCCCCTTCGGTTTGAGGTCGGAGATCCTCTTAAACGTTGATGGTCGTGCACTACCTCAGTGAGATGTACACTTAGTAGATTACATTAGATTAGATTAGCTGAAACATTAATGATTCCCTTGAGGCAAAGTGAGTCATTGCTGCTGCAAAGAATCAGATATAGCAATAGCTAGGAGGACATAAATAGTAATTGGGCAAATAAAGGGTACATATATGTCGGGAAATGCTGATGCGTCTCGTCCAAAACGATCAACTCTCAATTATACTGTTGCGCTATGTCAGTTTGAAAAGTGCTCACGGAGTCATGAAAGCTATCCAGCTCATTTTATCCCTTCAATGGTAAATGTGCTGCAGACCCTCGGCCCCAGGGCCCTGTAACGTCCAGGCTTATAAACCCACTGAGTTAGACATCAGGCCGTGCTGGTTTTGTTAGGTAGGCAGGTTCAGGTGAAGTGAGACTGATGCAGTTTCTTGACTGATGTTTTTGACAAAAGGTCAAGCTCTTGAGTTCTGCTGCCTACATATTAATGCATAGATAATAATACTACAATAATCGTCTTTTACTTGTAATGAAGTGTTTCTATAGCGTGTCATTACTACTGAGTGCTTCTTCCAACACTTGAAGCAGCATAAATACATATGGACCCCAATTTCCAGCCAGAGGTGATCGTGTCTTAAGTGGCCATTAGTCCATCTCCTTGGCAACCCGAGCTACCTGGAGGAGGACCCGTGGGCAACTGCAACTATGCAGACAGTGATCATATGAGCGTGGTTGCCATGGTTAAGGCCCTCGTCCTATGAGGACTGAGAAGAAACCGCCAGCATCCTGCCACACTCACCTGCGCGTGTGTGTGTGTGTGTGTGTGTGTGACTGTGTTATTATGGGTAAACAAGCAGCTGGTTCAGATTACACTGTCATCTACATCCAGTGGCTCTGCTGGAAATGTCTCTGCAAGCATCCTTCCCCTCGTTCTCTCCACGTGGGCTCAGAAGCGGGGCTCTCGGACTCAACGTGCACACGTGATACGCATGTTTTTAGATTCAGATTCAGTTGTAGATACGTTTTCCAAGGATATCATTATGTCTATCGCGACTAAACGGCCATCAATCCGCTTGGAACCGCTGACATTTTGTCACCTACTTTTAGATTTATTTATTTATTAATCTTAATCATTTTTAGTCGACCAACAAGAACATTTTATGAACATTGTTATGATCCACGGTACTAAAGAGGCTGAGTGTGGACGTACACTCCCTCTGCAATATGGTTTAAGGAATATAAAAACAAAACAAAATACTTACAGTCAAGTTTTCTCCTCATAATGAAATGGATTTTATATATATATATATATATATATCAGTTGTTACTTTTTAGAGCACAACTTCCCTCAATTAATGTATTATGTTTTGTTGTTATGTATTAGCAACCCATCTGAACAAGTTTACTCTAAAAATGATTTTTGTACATACTTTTATGACTATAACTGCGCACAGTTCTGATCTGCTGCACTATAGAAGCTGCAGTAAACAGTTCAGATGGCAGCTGCTTTCACTTACTGTGGATTTCATTGATTACTGTACATTTACAACTGGATTAAATTGCATTGTTCTCCGCTCAGTGTGGTTTTTAAGGTTGTGTGGCGATCTGTCTCACGGCTACACACGCACATACACACTCCTCGGAGTTCATGGCCTCTGTAATAACGTTAAGCCTACGTTATGAGTTCCCAGATCCTTTAAAGCTTTCTACCTCTTATTAGGTTTTTACTGGCCCGGCTGGAGGAGAAATAATAAGAGAGGGAGACAATCCACGACAAGTCTGAAGGATTATTCCCATGACTTTATCTCTTTCCCATGAGGCCTACTTTGTGCATTCAACTGGTCGTGGCTCTGTTACTCCCTGGCGCCCGGCCGCATTCAGCTCTGATTCTCTTCACCAAGTCCGTGTCATGGCGTGTGTGTGTGTGTGTGTGTGTGCGTGAACACCTACCCACGTATGTGTGCAGTGCAGGGTGTGAAAACGGCGGCAGTGTAGGGTTACAGAAGGAGATCCATTACTTCACCATGGCAGCCGGCCTTAATTACAGCTAACTATAGACGGAGCGGAGGGAGCAGAAAGGAGAGGGAGAGAACGGGAGGCATGGAGGGAGAGACGGAGCAATGAGTGTAATTAAAAAGTCTATTTGAAACCACGAGATTATTACAGCGATGCGGTTTGTGTAATGGCTTGTACAATACTCCAGTTCACGCTTCTTATTTTATGCATGCAAACGCTGAATGTCACAAATTCTCAACTGTGTCCATCTGCTGAAACAATGGCCTAAGTGAAAGAGTGTAAGTGTATGTGTGTGTGTGTGTGTGTGTGTGTGTGTGTGTGTGTGTGCGTGTGTGTCTGAATAGTATTGACCTAAATAAAGTTTAGAGGACAGCGCAGAAATGAAAAAGATGTGAATTTGTGATTTTAAATTCATGAAACTTTTATTTTTTGTGTGCGTTTAGCAGAAAAAACTCAGTAGTTTAAAATGTGTGTGTGTGTGTGTGTGTGTGTGTGTGTGTGTGTGTGTGTGTGTGTGTGTGTGTGTGTGTGTGTGTGTGTGTGTGTGTGTGTGTGTGTGTTGCCTGTTAGGGTTGGGAATAGTTCAACCTTTTGGGATCATGCTTATTCACTCTCTTGCAGAGAGTTAGATGAGAAGACCGATGCCACTCTAATTTGTAAAAAGTTTGTACGCGCCGCAGCTAGGCGCTGGTTAGCTTAGCTTAGCATAAAGACTGGAAGCAGGGGAAAACAGCTAGCCTGGAGTGTCTGCTGGTTGCACCAGGGAGACGACAAGACCGCGAGGAGACTGAGTTGCTGGGTGTTGAGTGAAACACTGCTTTTCAGCCTGGTGTTAGGAGACTCTTCAGGGTGCCCTCAGATTAAGTACATTTTTGCTGGATTCATAAAAGTTTGGGAAATTATGTCTGAGCACACCGTGAGACATTGATCATCGTGTTCCACCTCCAATGTCAAGGATATGATTGATCATATATTTACTGTAGTTGATGTCACACTTGCTGTGTAGAGCTTGAATTGAATTTTAATGAGACATCTAATGAGTGTGTGTTATTTTTGATCATTATAGTTTTAATACTAGTCTTAAGTTTCAGTCCAGCTTTTTAAGAGTCATATCAGTCGAACTCTCTGCTCAAACTTAGGGACACGCACACACAAATGCACACACACCTGTCGATGACACTCACACACTGTCCGTGGTGACATTTCCCTTTTTTTTGTTTGTCTTTCCTAATTAGCCGTCTCTTCCGCTCGCCTGGCACAGTGTCGGCCAATCGGCAGAGCCTGCTCATTAGCCAGGGTTCATTTCAGGGTCTTTGTCAAATGAAGAGTGAAAGTGACAGCTCAATCTAACCTCGGCAATAAGCTCCGCATGGCCGCGTCCTCCCTGCTAGAGGAGGATTCAACACGGCTATCATCTAGGGGCACACAGGATGGCACTCTGAAGCTAATTGAAATGCCACCCTGTTCTTTCTTTTTATGTCTTTTCTTTCTTTCTTCTTTTTCCTCTCATAGTTCTGGATGTCTGCTCTCGCCACCACCATCCCAGTGCCCTGCGGAGCCTTCATGCCAGTGTTTGTCATTGGTAAGGAGTAACTGGCCCTGTGTGTGTATGTGTGTGTGTGTGTGTGTGTGTTCTTGCTGAGAGTTGAATGAGGAGATGGACACCACTCTCGTATCTGTTTAAAAATGAAGCTACAGCCAGCAGCCGGTTAGCTTAGCTTAGTATGAAGACTGGAAACGGGCGGAAACAGCTAGCCTGGCTCTGTCTGACGGTTACAGAATCCGCTCACTGATTAACACGTTACATCATGTTTGTTTACCATACAAAAGCTGGCGCGTAAAAACAACAGTGGCGTATTTTTTTGTTACATCTGGACAGAGCTAGTCTAGCTGTTTCTACTGCTGGCTGTAGCTTCATAGTTAACGGACAGGCGTGCAAAGCAAATTAGCTGTTTATCCCAAAATGTCCAACTATTCATTTCACATTAGAGTTATAAAATGTTTTTTTAAATGAACCGTAATATCACAAAATAGTTATTGTCTTCAAACATCAAGCTAGTTGAGGTGAGAAGTCCTTTTTACTCCCACCTCACAGAGTGGAAATATATGCACACCTCAGCCAAAGTGATGCTAAAACATTGGACCAATACAAGAGAGGTTTGTTTGTTTGTTTGTTTCTGAGGAGGAAAGATGGCTGCCACTTTAGAGCAGTAATACAGTTCAATAGTGTTAATCACTGCCCCCAGTATTGATGGTGGTCTCTGTGTTCTTTGTGTACGTACGTGTGTGTGTGTGTGTGTGTGTGTGTGTACTTCAGGGGCAGCCTTCGGTCGCTTGGTTGGAGAAAGCATGGCAGCCTGGTTCCCAGATGGCATCCACACAGATGGCACCATCTACCCCATAGTGCCAGGAGGCTACGCTGTCGTGGGTGAGTTAAAGACGCAGTCATGGTGATTCTTCACCTGTCACTCTCGACGTTCTCACTTTCTTGACTACTTCTCTACGTTTCTTTACTCACTGCTGTTTCACATTCAAACCATTTTGCTAATATTGGTAAAATATTTCTCATTCATAACCAACTCAACTGCTCTTAAGTGATTCAGTCTCTTCAAGATGTGGTTTTTTTTTTACTTGTCATTAGGCTTCTGTGAGACTTCAGTGCTTCCACTTGAGTGAAATATTTCAGTGGCCTTTCTTGCCACTGCTCATAGAAAATGAATCAAGATGAATATTTCCTACAGCCCAATGCCTCAGTTCACAGCTCCAAGTCCAAGACTCTAAATGGACCCTGATTAAAGGGGTATGATCAGACTCTCTCGACAGAATCGGATTACATTCACAACATCAGCGGGCCAGACAGCTCAGGCACCAACTGACAAAACAACAAACTCTCACAGCCCATAGTGCTCACGTCCTACTTAAATGTTTAAACGCTGAAAATGCAACTTGTTATTCAAAACTTCTTTTAAGGAATAGCAATTGTGCCAAAGTAGTTGCTTCATGGAATAAAAAGTGGCACAGAGCCATAAAAGTATGTATTATTTCCTTAACCTCCAAGCAGAATTAGAAAACACAACAGTAATGTATTTTAATCTCCCTTTCATCCTTTTTTTGGTAACTAACTTCTTGTTTCACTGTCCGACTTCTCGCTGTTTGTTTTAGTCTGACAGATCATAGAAATATCCAAATCTAGTTTCAGACAAGTTCTGATCAAACATAGTTTGCTCTTGGTTGGAAAGTCAGCTATTCCTGCAGCTGAAAGCCTGTTAGCGTCAGTACTTTGTCATAGTCTCAGCTGTGTTTCACGATATGAAAATTAAGCCGAGAGACGAGAGGTTTCGAGGAATTGCTGGGATTTTACAGTAAAACGGCCGCTGCAACTTTGCATTAACAGTAGCTACACAAAAGATTTCCAACGCGGCACTGAGAGTAACTCTCTCTTTGTGTTTAAGCTTATATCGGCTGATACATCAGGATCTGCAGCGCTCAGAGCCTATCATGCAATCTCTGTAGTTACGCACACACAGTAAAACAGGAGAAGGTGGACTTAAAGCGTAAATATAAGCTTCGGGTCGCGGTTACGTGTCTACAGCGCGTCTAAGTGAAACCTGAGCCGACACGCTGCCTGTGTTGATTCAAATAGAAGCCTGTCTGTTCTATCAGATGCATGAGAGACGTTAGACACATAAAATCTTTCAAATATTTGTCATTAAAGTGGATCAAATTCTGGTTTTATGTAACATACAAACAATCACAAGTGGCTGGTGTTAGTCTTCTTCTCTATCTTGATGCTTTTGGCCTAAATCCTCCCTGCTGAAGCTGCATGTCTAATGAGATGCAGAGCCGTGATTCCCTCCACCGGGCTACTTGTTGACAGTCGTGCTGATTATGCCGTTGTTGCAGGTTGGTGGTGGCTGTTTTTCTGGGCTGCTGGTGTTGTTGTTGTTGTTGTTGTTGTTACGGTGCACTGTAGCTGATGACTCAGCCCTTTACAGGCCTTGACGCTCTGATGAGCCTCTTTCATCTCACAGCGGAGCTCGCTTTAAGGACTAAATGTTAGGATGGGCAGAGGGAGCAGTAGCATTTATCTGAGGAGGGTGGGCAGACATACACAGGCTTAATTAAGTTACGAGAAAGAACAATGAAAGCTGCCTTTGTAGACCCTCTCGCCCGCCATCTGTTTCTCTCCTCTCTCTTCTCACTTTATTTTAATGCTTTCATTCTCTACTACGTTTTTTGTTTTTTTTCAGTGTTCATCTCATTCTTTGGATTGGATTCATCCATTGTCTCTGCTGAGCAGTGAAGGCTCACTTGGCCCCATGCTGCTCTGTCTGCTTTGATGCAGCTTTTATATTGCTCTTGCCACCACACTTTACAGGGGGGGAAAAAAAAAGACTTGGAAATATTGAGGTTCCCCTTTGGATTGAATTAGCTGAATAAGCTGAGTAAATGTTTCCCTTGTGGGCACATGAGAGAAGATTGTGTGGAGAGGAATGTGGATTGGGTTTGTTGGGCTGAGAGGAGACCGAGTGTTTGGTCTGGTCAAGGAAATTGATAACAGGATGATGACATAAAGATTTGAAATGTGGTTTTATGCAGTATATTGTGTATATGATCTAAACCAGCAATGCTCCAGTATTGAACAGATTTATAGAAATATTGATATTGTTGGGAGCATATAGCTGAACTGTGTGACCACCTAAACTGTGCATGTGGAGATAATAATGATGAAACACAACCCATGATTAGGTCATTTTTTTACATGTTTTTATACATTTCTAGTACAGTTAAGCCACAGTATAAATGATGTATGACATATATATATAAGTGGAGCTAATCTTGACTATTTGTAATAACAATGCATAAGATCATCACAGGTTTAGTTTGTAAAATATTCATCTGTAAAGTAGCCACTAAAGTAAAATAAGTTATTCAAAAATCTGCTTT